>NW_028250702.1:442500-496501 GCF_964263255.1 Lissotriton vulgaris
TGATAACATGATATTAAGTGTAATGGACAGGTTTTCTCTCTGAGCGCTTAATATCAGTAACTTCAGAGCAATAAGCAATATCTACAAGCCCGAGTATCTAAAGCCTCCGGTCTCTTGAGCAGCACCTTGGTTGGGAAGAAAATCATCTGTCACAGTGAGCAGACCCTGAAACAGTAGATAATCCTTTGTCACAGTGATCGCTTCTGGCACTGTAGATACTCCTCTGTCACAGTGAGCAGCCCCTGACATGTTAGATAATCCTCTGTCACTGTGAGTAGCCCCAGGCACTGTAGATAATCCTCTTTCACAGTGAGCAGCCCCTGGCATGGTAGATACTCCTCTGTCACAGTGAGCAGCACCCGGCACTATAGATAATTCTCTATCACAGTGAGCAGCCCCTGGCACGGTAGATACCCCTCTGTCAAAGTGAGCAGTCCCTTGCACAGTAGATAATCCTCTGTCACAGTGAGCAGCCCCTGGCATGGTAGATAATCCTCTGTCACAGTGAGCAGCCCCTGGCACAGTAGATAATCCTCTGTCACAGTGAGCAGCCCCTGGCACGGTAAATAACCCTCTGTTACAGTGAGCAGCCCCTTGCTCAGTAGATACTCCTCTGTCACAGTGAGCAGCCCCTGGCATGGTAGATAATCCTCTGTCACAGTGAGCAGCCCCTGGCACAGTAGATAAACCTCTGTCACAGTGAGTAGCCCCTGGCACAGCAGATACTCCTCTGTCACAGTGAGCAGCCCCTGGCACATCAGATAATCCTCTGTCACAGTGAGCATCCCTTGGCACGGTAGATACTCCTATGTCACAGTGAGCAGCCCCTTGCACGGTAGATAATCCTCTGTCACAGTGAGCAGCCACTGGCACAGTAGATACTCCTCTGTCACACTGAACAGCCGCTGACATGACAGATAATCCTCTGTAATAATGAGCAGCCCCTGAAACAGTAGATAATCCTCTGTCACAGTGAGTAGCACCTTGCACTGTAGATACTCCTCTGTCACACTGAGCAGCTGCTGACATGACAGATAATCATCTGTAATAATGAGCAGCCCCTGAAACAGTAGATAATCCTCTGTCACAGTGAGCAGCACCTGGCACAGTAGAAAATCCTATGTCACAGTGAGCAGCCCCTGGCACTGTAGATACTTCTCTGTCACAGTGAGCAGCCCCTGGCACAGTAGATATTCCTCTGTCACAGTGAGCAGCCGCCAACATGACAGATAATCCTCTGTCACAGTGATCAGCCTAATGCACTGTAGATACCCCTCTGTCACAGTGAGCAGCCCCCGGCACGGCAGATAATACTCCGTCACAGTGAGCAGCCCCTTGCACAGCAGATACTCCTCTGTCACAGTGAGCAGCCCCTGGCACAGTAAATAATCCTCTCTCACAGTGAGCAGCCCCTGGCACAGTAGATACTCCTCTGTCATAGTGAGCAGCCGCTGACATGACAAATAATCCTCTTTCACAGTGAGCAGCCCCGGGCAAAGTAGACACTCCTTTGTCACAGTGAGCAGCCGCTGACATGGCAGATAATCCTCTGTCACCGAGAGCAGCCCCTGCAACAGTATATAATCCTCTGTCACAGTGAGCAACACCTGGCACGGTAGATACTCTTCCGTCACAGTGAGCAGCCCCTGGCCGAGTAGATACTTCTCTATCACAATGAGCAGCCCTATGCACCATAGATAACCCTCTGTCACAGTGAGCAGCCCCTGGCATGGTAGATAATCCATTTGTCACAGTGAGCAGTACCCAGCACTGTAGATAATCATATGTCACAGTGAGCAGCCCTAGGTGCGGTAGATAATCCTCTGTCATAGTGAGTATCCCCTGGCACAGTAGATATTCCTCTGTCACAGAGAGCAGCCCCTGGCACAGTAGATAATCCTCTATCACAGTTAGCAGCCCCTGGCACTGTAGATAATCCTCTGTCACAGTGAGCAGCACCTGGCACCGTAGATACTTCTCTGTCACAGTAAATAGCCCCTGACATGATAGATAATCCTATGTCACAGTGAGCATCCCATAGTACCGTAAATAATACTCTGTCACAGTGAGCAGAACCCTGGCACTGTAGATAATCCTCTGTCACAGTGAGCTGCACCTGACATAGTATATAATCCTCTGTCACAGTGATCAGCACCCTGCCATGGTAGAGAATCATATGTCTCAGTGAGCAGCCCCCGGTGCGGTAGATAATCATATATCACAGTGAGCCGCCCCTGGCACAGTAGATAATCCTCTGTCACAGTGAGCAGCCCAGGGAGCGGTAGATACTCCTCAGTCACAGTGAGCAGCCGCTAACATGACAGATACTCCTCTGTCACAGTGAGCAGCCACTGGCACAGTAGATAATCCTCTGTCACAGTGATCAGCCCCTGGTCCTGTAGATAATCGTCTGTCACAGTGAGCAGCACCTGGCACTGTAGATAATTCTCTGTCACAGTAAACAGGCCCTGACATGATAGATAAGCCTCTGTCACAGTGAGCAGCCCCTGGTGTGGTAGATAATCAGATGTCATAGTGAGCAGCCAGGGCACAGTAGATACTCCTCTGTCACAGTGAGCAGCCGCTGACATGACAGATAATCCTCTGTCACAGTGAGCAGCCCAGGGCACGGTAGATACTCCTTTGTCACAGTGAGCAGCACCCTGGCACTGTAGATAATCCTCTGTCACAGTGAGTAGCCCCTGGCATGGTAGATACTCCTCTGTCACAGTGAACAGCCCCTGGCATGATAGATACTCCTTTGTCACAGTGAGCAGCACCCTGGCATAGTAGATACTCCTCTGTCACAGTGAGCAGCACCTGGCACCATAGATACCCCTCTGTCACAGTGAGCAGCCTGTGGCATAGTAGATAATCCTCTGTCATAGTGAGAAGCCCCTGGCACAGTAGATACTCCTATGTCACAGTGAGCAGCCACTGCCACCGTAGATAATCCTCTGTCACAGTGAGCAGCCCCTGGTACGGTAGATACCCCTCTGTCACAGTGAGCAGCCCCTTGCACTGTAGATAATCCTCTGTCACAGTGAGCAGCCCCTGGCACAGTAGCTACTCATCTGTCACAGTGAGCAGCCCCTAGCATTGTAGATACTCCTCTGTCACAGTGAGCAGCGCTCAGCATGGTAGATAATCCTCTGTCACAGTGAGCAGCCCCTTGCACGGTAGATAATCCTCTGTCACAGTGAGCAGCACCTGGCACCGTAGATACCCCTCTGTCACAGTGAGCAGCCTGTGGCATAGTAGATAATCCTCTGTCATAGTGAGAAGCCCCTGGCACAGTAGATACTCCTCTGTTACAGTGAGCAGCCACTGCCACCGTAGATAATCCTCTGTCACAGTGAGCAGCCCCTGGCACGGTAGATACCCCTCTGTCACAGTGAGCAGCCCCTTGCACTGTAGATAATCCTCTGTCACAGTGAGCAGCCCCTGGCACAGTAGCTACTCATCTGTCACAGTGAGCAGCCCCTGGCATTGTAGATACTCCTCTGTCACAGTGAGCAGCGCTCAGCATGGTAGATAATCCTCTGTCACAGCACCCCCTGGCACCGTAGATACTTCTCTGTCACAGTGAGCAGCCCCTGGCATGGTAAATACTTCTCTGTCACAGGAGCAGTCCCTGGCACCGTAGATACTCCTCTGTCACAGTGAGCAGTCCCTGGCACCGTAGATACTCCTCTGTCATAGTTAGCAGCTCCCTGGCATGGTAGAAAATACTCTGTCACAGTGAGAAGCGCCTGGCATAAAGAGTCACCCAGGCTTATTTGAACATGAGATGTAGTACTCTACCAAAATTACGTCGCCCCCTAGGGCGCTCTCATATTGAGCTGTATGTTGTCTGCATCAGCCTAGAATTCTTGAGCCATCCTCTAAAATAATGGTAGCATTTTGCAGGAAGTGCCAGCACTCAGATTTCCATTGTATGTACTCTAGATACCCCTCTGTCACAGTGAGCAGCCCCAGAAACAGTAGATAATCCTCTTTCGCAGTGAGCATCCCCTTGCATAGTAGATACTCATCTGTCTCAGTGAGCCGGTTCTGGCATTGTAGATAATCCTCTGTCACAGTGGGCAGCCCCTGGCATTGTAGATACTCCTCTGTCATAGTTAGCAGCTCCCTGGCATGGTAGAAAATACTCTGTCACAGTGAGAAGCGCCTGGCATAAAGAGTCACCCAGGCTTATTTGAACATGAGATGTAGTACTCTACCAAAATTACGTCGCCCCCTAGGGCGCTCTCATATTGAGCTGTATGTTGTCTGCATCAGCCTAGAATTCTTGAGCCATCCTCTAAAATAATGGTAGCATTTTGCAGGAAGTGCCAGCACTCAGATTTCCATTGTATGTACTCTAGATACCCCTCTGTCACAGTGAGCAGCCCCAGAAACAGTAGATAATCCTCTTTCGCAGTGAGCAGCCCCTTGCATAGTAGATACTCATCTGTCTCAGTGAGCCGGTTCTGGCATTGTAGATAATCCTCTGTCACAGTGGGCAGCCCCTGGCATTGTAGATACTCCTCTGTCATAGTGGGATGTATGACGTTAGCACGCATACTATTACCACGCATACCTTTACAACGCGGTACTTACAACGAATACCGTTACAGCGCATAGCGCTTTGAGGTGCTGGATAGTGGTAAGTATAATTTTATATTCCAACTCCAGTCCCCGTGGACACTAGGGAAGGTGTTGGATATAAAATTAAACTTATTCCCTATCCTAGAGCGCCCCCAGCGCAATGCGTTGTAATGGTATGCGTGGTAATGCCTGCGTTGTAATGGTAGTGCGTTGTAAAAAATGCGTGCTAAACATTGTATACCGTCATAGTGAGCAGCTCCCTGGCATGGTAGAAAATACTCTGTCACAGTGAGTAGCCCCTGGCATGGTAGATACTCCTCTGTCACAGTGAACAGCCCCTGGCATGATAGATACTCCTTTGTCACAGTGAGCCGCACCCTGGCATAGTAGATAATCCTCTGTCACAGTGAGCAGCACCTGGCACCGTAGATACCCCTCTGTCACAGTGAGCAGCCTGTGGCATAGTAGATAATCCTCTGTCATAGTGAGAAGCACCTGGCACAGTAGATACTCCTCTGTCACAGTGAGCAGCCCCTGGCACGGTAGATACCCCTCTGTCACAGTGAGCAGCCCCTTGCACTGTAGATAATCCTCTGTCACAGTGAGCAGCCCCTGGCACTGTAGCTACTCCTCTGTCACAGTGAGCAGCGCTCAGCATGGTAGATAATCCTCTGTCACAGTGAGCAGCCCCTTGCACGGTAGATAATCCTCTGTCACAGTGAGCAGCACCTGGCACCGTAGATACCCCTCTGTCACAGTGAGCAGCCTGTGGCATAGTAGATAATCCTCTGTCATAGTGAGAAGCCCCTGGCACAGTAGATACTCCTCTGTTACAGTGAGCAGCCCCTGGCACGGTAGATACCCCTCTGTCACAGTGAGCAGCCCCTTGCACTGTAGATAATCCTCTGTCACAGTGAGCAGCCCCTGGCACAGTAGCTACTCATCTGTCACAGTGAGCAGCGCTCAGCATGGTAGATAATCCTCTGTCACAGCACCCCCTGGCACCGTAGATACTTCTCTGTCACAGTGAGCAGCCCCTGGCATGGTAAATGCTCCTCTGTCACAGCGAGCAGTCCCTGGCACTGTAGCTACTTCTCTGTCACAGGAGCAGTCCCTGGCACCGTAGATACTCCTCTGTCATAGGTAGCAGCTCCCTGGCATGGAAGAAAATACTCTGTCACAGTGAGAAGCGCCTGTCATAAAGAGTCACCCAGACTTATTTGAACATGAGGTGTAGTACCTTAGCAAAATTACATCACCCCCTAGGGCGCTCTCATATTGAGCTGTATGTTGTCTGCATCAGCCTAGAATTATTGAGCATCCTCTAAAATAATGGTAGCATTCTGCAGGAAGTGCCAGTACTCAGATTTCCATTGTATGTACTCTAGATACTCCTCTGTCACAGTGAGCAGCCCCTGAAACAGTAGATCTTCCTCTGTCACAGTGAGCATCCCCTTGCAGGGTAGATAATCCTCTGTCGCAGTGAGCAGCCCCTTGCACGGTAGATATTTATCTGTCACAGTGAGCAGCCCCTGGCATTGTAGATACTCCTCTCACAGTGAGCAGCCCCTGGCACCATAGATACTTCTCTGTCACAGTGAGCAGCACCTGGCACTGTAGATACTCCTCTGTCATATTGAGGAGCTCCCTGGCATGTAGAAAATGCTCTGCCACAGTGAGAAGCACCTGGCATAAAGAGTCACCCAGACTTACTTGAACATGAGCTGTAGTAATCTAGCAAAATAACATCACCCCCTAGGGCGCTCTCATATTGAGCTGTATGTTGTCTGCATCAGCCTAGAATTCTTGAGCATCCTCTAAAATAATGGTAGCATTCTGCAGGAAGTGCCAGCACTCAGATTTCCATTGTATGTACTCTGGCATAGGGAGGCAACACGAAGGCAAATAATAGCATTGGTTCAATGGCGGTCATAGTTTTAGTAGAGAACATTTGATACTACCGGAGACAGGAACAGTGATAGGCATTGGTACATTTATATTCTCTTGTCATCCTTCTGGTTTACGTTTTTGCCTCAAATAAGTAAAACATTGTAGTCATTACCTGTTCTCCGGCATTCTTAACTTCACTTCCATTGTTTTTAATCTAAAATACAGTTAATGAATGTTACTGTTTCTAGTTGACTTGGAACATATACGACTAAGAAATCAGAGTAGAAAACATGTCAGTGGAATTTTTTCTTCTCCAATTTATTTTCAAGTATTATTTACCTAAGCACATCAATGCTTGTATTTCTTTTTTTAAGGTGGATGTTGCAGCTTTTCTCCTGCCACAGTGTTTCTTGCGGCGGTTCCTCGTGTGAAGAGAGCCCGCATCGGAGGCCGCTCTTTTAAACTACTAGCGCCTCAGTTATGGAATAAACTGCCTGTGTCCCTGCGCAGCATTCCTAATTTGTTGGCCTTTCGGAAAGGGCTTAAAACCTGGCTCTTTTCCTCTTAGTTTCGGTCCCTATTAGGTTTCTTTTATCTCTGTTTCTTTTTTTATTTTCCCTGTTGTGTTATGAGATTAGTGTGCAATCCAAAGCGTCGGGACACTCTTCCGAGTAGCCGCACGCTATACAAAACCCCTGCATAACATAACATAACATAACATAACAGTCACCAGTGTTTATCTTGTAGAAGACATTTACACTGGGAAAACCAAGCATTTACCCTCTACCAGGCTGTCTAAGTAATCTTAGCAGCTGGGATGCAGGGTAAGCAGGCCTCTATCATCTTTAAAAAGATGTGGAATTTGTTCCCATTAAAATGGCCAATCACCCCCAAGATGTAACTTGTAGTGTCAGTACTTGAAGTTTGTACAGTAAATGGATATGCTGCCATGAACTCACTGGCCTACCCCTCAACATGTACACCACCAACCAACCTCACTCTTAAAACTGTCTGAATTCTTCTTTTATGCTCAAGGCCACAGACACCCCCCCAGGGAGCTGGCCTTGATCACTGACACTACTCAGCTAGTTATCACATAGTACACATTCCGATGTGTCTTTGCAAAAACTTGACAGACAATTTCAAAGACTTTCTTCAGTTCTGTTCCAACTGAGGCTGTCTTTGCTAAATGTTTGTTCCTGTGGTGCTTGCCACAGTTTGTGGCTTGACTGATGTCTCTGAAGAGGTGCCCAGAGCATCCTGGAGGGGGAACGGACTGGTCCGACTGGTTAGGCGAATTAGTTTGTGCCTCTGGAAATAACTGTGACTGTATTTTGGCTCGGGATTTTGGTGCTTTTTTCATAATTAACAAGTTTTTCCTCAGTGCAAATGAACAGTAACAAGTACCCTGAGTCTGGTTGGCATAGCATGGTATGAAGGGCGCCAAGGGCACGGTGCCACAACCAGAGCAAAGCTCCAGCAACAACACTTAAGAATCACTGCGCTGTAAAAATGCAATATATATTTGTATCTATCATCTAGCTTCCAAAGCGCAGAAGTGTATTGTTTGGGATTGCTATGGTCCCTTATTTGATTGGACACACTTTCCTTGTTTGCGCCCGGCGCACCTGATTAAGGTGCACCGGTTGCAAACAGGGAAAGTGGGCCCTTTGCATTGAATGTGCTACCCCAAGTGCAGCTACAAAGTCATTGATTCAATTTAAAAACGGCTTTGAAAAAGCTGCTCCATGTTTCACTGTGCAGGCGGCAATCCGTGCAGTGAGTGACTGTTCCTGTCTGGCTAACTAGACATAATATCGAAAAAACATATAGAATGGACATAATATCGAAGTAAAAATATAGGGCCCCATTAGGATGGCGGGCGGATCGCCCCCGCCAGGCCGGCGGTAGTCACCGCCGGCCTGGCGGAGGCGATCCGCCCACCATCCTTGCCGGAATGACCCCCTGCCATATTATCATGGATAGGGGGTCCACGTCGGACGGTAAGACCGTCCGCCGCTTTCTCCCCCGCGGTCGCCTTGCGACTGGGCGGAAAAGGCTTCTATATGGTGGCGTCTATCAGACACCACCAGCCATATTACAATGGGCATTTTCCAATGCCTTTCCGTGGTGGCAAGGCATTCAGAGTCTGCTTTGGGGGCCCCGTTGCGGGCCCCCAGGGACTCAGGGGGGTGGGGGGTGCACATGGGGATACCTATGGTACCTCTCAGCAGTTCCATACACAACATGGCAGGCACTGCACGGTACCTGCCATTTTGTGCATGGAAGTGCACAGCATGCCTTCCTGGCATTGTGGCGGGCGGTGCTGAGTGCACCGCCCACCATAATGTCAGGAATATGCATCCTAATTTCCCCCACGGACTCCCGCCCTTATGGCGGGCGGTCCCTTTCTACGATGAGATGACGGGCGGTCCGCCGGTGATCCTAATGGGCCCCTTAGAATGGACAAAATATCGAATGGACACAATATAGTGGTTAAAAATATCGAATTGAAGGTAAGTAATATATCTCTTGTCAAAATATAGAAGTCAAAATATCGAAGTATATAATATAGGCATTAAAATATATCGCATTTTTAATAATATCGAATTTTTTAAAGTATTTTGTATGTTAGTATATGTGTGAAAAGTGTATATTATTTTTGTGATGTTTGTTTAATTTATTTTAAGTAATGAATGTTATATTATTTACTTTAGCTTTTTAATTCTGTAGCAGGTTGTGGGTTTATAGAGGAAAAGGGTGGGAAGTAATTTAATTGTAATTAATTGAATATTTTTATTTATTTATTGGTATTCATTTTGAATTGATTGTTAATTAATTTCTAATTGGTAATACATTTTTATTAATTGGTAATTAATTTTTATTATATGATTAATTGATAATTATGTTAATTTTATTAATTTATTTTCCGTAGCTGGTTGTGGGTTTATAGGGGAATAGGGTGGGTAGCAATTTAATTAATTTAATTAATGTAATTAAGTGAGTAATTTTTATTTATTTATTGGTATTGATTCATAATTTATTGTTAATTCATTTTTAATTGGTAATTCATTTGTATTAATTTGTAATTAATATTAATTAATTAAGTATTTGATAATTATGATCATTGTATTAATTTATTTTCTGTAGCGGGTTGTGGGTGTATAGGGGAATAGGCTGGAAAGTAATGTAATTGTGATTAATTACATAGTAAAAATACTTTTTTAGTATTAATAATTAATTTACTGTTAATTATTAATTGGTATTAATTTTTATTATTAATTAGTTTTTGATATTGAAAATTAATTCGTTGTTAAATAATTATGAATAGGTAATTAATTTGTTATAACTAATATGTATTTGTACTTCTGATTACATAATATTAAATTGGTAAATAATTGTAATTAATGTTTTATTGGTATTGATATTTAATTTATTTGTATTAATAATATATTAAATCATTACTTTCCCTACTGTTAAACTCACTGGAGTGGGAATAGTAATTTTTACCCTTACACTATCCAACGCTTTCCCTACTGTCGTACTCTCTGGAGTGGGAATAGTAATTTTTACCCGTACGCTATCCAATGCTTTCCCTACTATTGCACTCTCTGGAGTGGGAATAGTAATTTTTACCCACTCGCTATCCAACGCTTTCCCTACTGTTGCACTCTCTGGAGTGGGAATAGTAATTTTTACCCTCCCGCTATCCAACGCTTTCCCTACTGTTGCACTCTCTGGAGTGGGAATAGTAATTTTTACCCTCCCGCTATCCAACGCTTTCCCTACTGTTGCACTCTCTGGAGTGGGAATAATATTTTTTACGCCTACGCTACCCAACGCTTACCCTACTGTTGCACTCTCTGGAGTGGGAATAGTACTTTTTACCCTCCCGCTATCCAACGCTTTCCCTACTGTTGCACTCTCTGGAGTGGGAATATTAATTATTACCCTCCTGCTATCCAACGCTTTCCCTACTGTTGCACTCTCTGGAGTGGGAATAGTATTTTTTACCCTACGCTATCCGACGCTTTCCCTACTGTTGCACTCTCTGGAGTGGAAATAGTAAATTTTACCCCTACGCTATCCAATGCTTTCCCTACTGTTGCACTCTCTGGAGTGGGAAAAGTTATGTTTACCCCTAGGCTATCCAACGCTTTCCCTACTGTTGCACACTCTGAAGTGGGAATAGTAATTTTTACCCTCCCGCTATCCAACGCTTTCCCTACTGTTGCACTCACTGGAGTGGGAATAGTAATTTTTACCCCTACGCTATCCAACGCTTTCCCTACTGTTGCACTCACAGGAGTGGTAATAGTAAATGTTACCCACCCGCTATCCTACGGTAAAAATATTGTATATTTTTTATTAATATTACGTTAATATATATGTATTAAAAAATAAAATTGTATATTTATTTTTTTACTTAAATTAATTATTTGATAATTTTAAGGTTATTTAAGTGTTTTTAAGTATATTTTAGTTAATAATATTTATTATTTCATTCATTTTAAATTACTTTTAAGACATTTAAAAAAATTCGCTATTTTGACTAACTATATTGTTTACGATATTTTTGATTCAATATTTTTGTATTTACCTGTTTGTAGGTAGGAATTTGATATTTTTGCATTCTATATTTTGTCAACAATATTTTGCTAAGTCTATATTTTGGTATTGTATATTATTTCAGTGATCCCCTGTCTGCAAGGGGATGTCTGAGGGGTCCGTAGGACCCCCTTGCCCCATCCAGAGGGCTACCATCAGGGTGTGCACTGACAGCGTGCCACCTTTTGGGTGCTGCACTATCAGTGCACCACCTGAGAGCTTTTTTGCCTCTACACCTACTTCTATAATACTGCGTGTGGGCAGAGGCAAAGAGATTCCCTCATTTGCATGGGGCCACATCCGCCAGCCTCTGGTGATAGCGCTGGTGATATATTTGCGCTAGCACTTTCTGTAATATATAAAGGGGCACACAAGTGTCTGCAGCTCTTTCTGGAATACCAAAGTGCACCAGTGGCGTGCATAGCAGTCACACATGGTTGTTGTGCCCCTGGGGCACTATCCTTACTACAGCCCCTGTTGTGCAAATGTTGGACAAAGGAATGCAATGGGATAAAATAGTGGTGACTTGTGAACTGTAACACTTCAACAAAGCTTATACAGAGTTGCAGAGAAAAGCGAGGGAAAAACAATTGTAAAAGTATTAACTACTAACCCTGGGCAGAGTTTGCGTAGTAGTACTCCACGGAATTTCACAGAGTTACTAGAAAACTCTGTGAAATTCTGTGGCGTTCCATGGCTGGCGAAGTGACTCATTGCCCCGTCCCCATGCGCCCCCTTGCTAAACCCCCATACCCGCTAAACCACTGCCCGCCCTCCCGCTAAACCCCCGACCCCCCCTCCTTCTCCCCCTCCCACTCCCACTTCAACTTCCGCGAAACCCCCATACTTCCTCCCGGGTATTAAGGTCTGCTGGCTGGGAAACATACTTTCTTCCACACAAATAGGTGTCCTGCCTGCTCCTGCTGCTGTGGCTCCTCTGCTCAGGTTCAATTAATTAACAGGAAGAACTGCAGTGCACATGGCGTACTGGGTGAAGGCATGCCAGACCCTATCATGGGATTTCATAAGCTCAGGCATGCCTTCATGCAGTATGTGGTGCGCACTGCAGTTCTTCCTGTTAATTTTGAACCGGAGCAGCGCAGCAGAAGGTGTGTGGAGCCACCGCAGCAGGAGTAGGCAGACACCAATTTGGGACTAAAGGAGGGTAAATCTTACTCCGCTCTGCTGCAATTGCAGAGTTTTGGAAAACTTCACACTCCAAACGGAGTGCAGAGTTTTAAAACTGCGCAAACTTCGCTGGCGGAGCGAAGTTATCTGCCCAGCCTTATTAACTACCTCTTTCTTATCCTGCTTTGTTTCTGCAACATTGGTGTAAGCTTTGCTTAAGCTTACAGCTCACAAGTCACTAGATGTGACATTAGGATGTAGGTCTATATATGAAATACCTAAGCACTACCTATCCCTACATTGTTCTAGTATTCCCAATTGAGCAAAAGAACCACCTATATGCTTCATCCTTCTGAGCATATGATAGCATCCAAATTTGAATGTGTGTGTCACTGGTGATTCGTACAGCAGGATTGTTTGATGTTCTAATCCATTTGGCAGTCACAAACTCTGCAATTCGCAAAATCACAGTTTTGTAATTTGGTAAATGTTATACGAATTCAATGCAAATCACAATGTGGAAAGGGTATATGAAAGGTGTCATTCTAAATTGTGATTTGCAGTGCAAGGTATCAATATTTTGCTGACTCAATAAAGGAAGTGGCAACTTATTCACTAATTAGATGGGTCTCTTCTTGGCCCCCTCCCCTTTGTGAATGTTAAAAAAAGTTTTGGTGAGGAGTAAACAGTTGTCCAGCTCTTAAAAAAACCTTTTTAAATACTACACCATTTTTCTTTAAATACAATCCTGTTTCCAATAAGGAAAATAGGCTGCATTAAAAAAAAAGTTTATTTTATGTATTAAATTGACATGATGGTCTGATGACCGCAGCAAGCCCCCATCTCTGTAAGTACATCCAATTGAAATAGTGGCAATTTTTGACCTACCTCGCTAATATGAATGTGGTAGGTCAGATTGCGACACACTCCAAACGGTGAAATTTTGAACAAATTTCGCAAAAATGTATTGGATTTGTAAAAGTTGGGGACCACCTTTTGCTAACTCAATTTTAGTACATTGGCCCCACTGTGTTATAGTAGTATTTTAGGCTTACTGAGCCAGATGTCCTATTTGCTGATCACAAATTACTGGTCGCAATTTGCAACCAATATTTTTGTGGCACATAAATACATTTTTTTAACCCATCCAGGTATCATTAGTTTCATTAATCAAAAACATAATCGTATTCAGTCACAATCTAGACTACCTAATTAATATTCATGAGAGAGGTTTTAAATTACAACTCAATCTGATTTGCCATAATCACAGGGATGGTGGTCAGGGATGGGTCAGCAGGCTACCATGTCTGTATCACACAGAGGAACCTTTTCTTGGAGGGAAGCTTTTTCGGCAGATTGCGGCCCCAGTAATTATGTGAGGAGACGTCGGAAGCTCCCAGAAGGGGTGGAGTATTTTAATAGACATTTAATTGGTCTCATTAGCTTTTTTATTGCTTTTTCTCTACCACTTCTAGCACCTTCTGTTTAACAGCTGCCATTTTACGAGCTTCCAAGCTCATTTCTTTTCAGGTGACAGTGCTTTCGTTTCTCTCACCAGCAATGTGGGCTAAAGGGATACAAGATATCTCCCTACACTGGAGAAACCAATTTTGATAAATTTTTTAACTGTCTCCTGTTGCTTTCAATATTATATGGGCAATTTCTGAAGGTAGCATAATGTGCATATTGTGTGGATTTGCCAACATACTGGTTAATATTGGATTGTGTGATTTTTATGTGACTCATCCTAAATCTTTTACACCAATTGGTCTGACTTACTGGGTAACCTCGTTGCGCTGCACATTCAGTTTTTAATTTGTTCTTCATAGTTACTGGAAGACTACATAAGCTATCCTGCTTGTTCCTCTGGCTACATACGACAATGGAGTCGGAGCATTCAACTAAATCACAGGTTTCTATCAATTCTAATGTGAATGTGCAGAAGGAATCTAGAGGCAATGCTTACAAAAGGGTTAAAAAAGACCCCTCTTCTCCCAACATGTCACCTTTGCTTTTGACACAGGAGGATATCATGGATGAGTTGAGAAACATCAAACCTTTTATGGCAGATACTAGTGCGCACTTCAAAGAATTGAGGAAATGTGGTCTCATTTAGATTCTAGACTTACAGAGGTCAAACAAAGGGTTAGTGATGCTCAAGATGTGGTCACTTCGGTTTTTCAAAAGAAGGGATTCAGCTAAAGAAGTTGACAGAAGACTTGGAAAACAGTAAGAGGTGCAGCAAATTATACATATATGGCATACAGGAAGGTTCTGAAGGCGCAACATGATCAACTTCTTGAAGATTCATATACCAATAACAGTTGACCTGATGAATCCTGCAAAACTTAATATCCAGAAGGCACACAGGATTGGTTCTCTCAGTGTTTCGACCTCAAGTAGACCAAGTGGGATTATCGTCTATTTTCTCAGTCCTTGGAATTAATGAGGATACTTTCAGCAGCTAAACACATGCAATGGTCTGGCCAGAAGATTGTCTTTACTCAAGATGTTTCTAGAGCTACTGCTCATCGCCGGAAAGGTTTTTAGATTTCAGACCTATGCAGCGATCCATGAATGCTAGTCATGGCCTTATTCATCCTTGCTTTTTCAAGGTCACATATAAGGACAGGACTATAACTTTTACAAATCCTGCAGAGCTCAAGCAATTCATACATATGCACAAAGAAGAAGACATGGAGCTTAGTAAATCCTAGTAAATCTTAGGTGTTGCTCATTTATTCATAGCTTTATCTTTTTTGCTGGTCCCCAGTTCTTCCTTGTCTTGATGTGGATGTCTCTGTTCTATAGTGTTCTTCTATTCTAATGTCTAAGGTCCATGTTTTGTTCAGTCACGCTGTTCCCTTATTGTTTGGTAGGTCTCAATAGCACCATGTTGGGTATGTCTTTTTCATTTTATAATGTTCTTCCATTCTTGTTGATACCACATTTACTTAATTTCAGTTCTTCGTCTTTTGAGTGGCGTCTGTTTTTCTCATTCCCCCCTTTCAGCATTATTGTCTCTTTTTATACTTTTCTCTTATGGCTAAAGTCTTTTGGCTTTATGCCATCTCACTTCCATATTTTTATCAGGGGATCCCTGGTTCTCCCCTTGGTTCTCTCTCCTCTTTCTTTTTTATTCTTTCTCTTTCCTTTTTAATTTCTCTCTATGATTTTTTTTGCAGTGCAGCAAACTTTCTCTTATGTCATTTTGATCTTTCACAATTTTCTAACTAATTCCTTATGGTGGATAAGTATTATATTCATTGTAGGTTTTTCTATTGTTTGTTCTCTAGCTTTTCTTCGTGTTTCCTTCCATGTGTAACTTATGTATTGTGTTATAGAATGTTAACCTTTTACCTTGCACAGAAATGGAATGTCACATATGTTTTAATTAATTTTTATCATGTCTATTTGTAATTTAAGAGTAATATTTTTAGACTGCTTTGAATGTGTTTTTCCTATTGCAAGGAATGTAACTAATCACGCAATTAAAGAATTTACTATACTTACTTTACTTCACTTTACTTCATGGAATGTTAAAGGTCTGCGAAATCCCGTTAAGAAGTAAAGGGTATTATTTTGACAATAATCTTACCACAGACACGCAGATGAATTTCATTTGGGTTACCTTTAAACCAATTGCAAGGGGCTTTATAATAGACTGTTTGTAGCGAAAAAAAATAAGAGGATCCTTAGGGATTCTGAGCACCATTTAGGACAGATCAAAGCTATGAAACACAAATATTTTTCTTCTAATTACAACAACACTTTGTCTAAACTAATTAAGGGCAAGATGCAATACAATAAACAATCCTGGGATACCGCTTGTGGTCGTCTGCTTCGGTTCAATGCAAAAATGTTGGGGTCAGAACAAGGCTGGTCAAACCTTGGCTAATTACCTTAAACTAAGGTAGCAACAAACTAAGATTGTCACCATAACAGATACTGCCTCGGTCAGACATATTAGTAACTCAAAAATATTAGAGTGTTTTTCTGAATACTACATGAAATTATATACCCCAGAATCCTCTCCTTTAACTGAACAGTTAGATGCCTTTTTTCAATCAATTCCTAAATCCCCTAATAGAATTATAGATTTGTCCTCTCTTGATACTCCAATTTCCGAGCAAGAGATTTTAAATGCCATCATCCAGCTTCCAAAAGATAAAACTGCAGGGCCTGATTGTTTTTCTGTACACTTCTATTTACATTTTAGATATCTTTTAAATCCTAAGTTATTACTTCTTATAACTAATTTTTTGACCTCAGGGTGGACACAAGGCTCTTTTTCTCAGGCTATGTTCTTTTCTACTCCCAAAAAAGATAAATATCTCTCTAAATGTAACAACTATAGACCTATCTCGGTGATTAATACGGATTGTAAGATCTTTGGTAACATATTGGCACTTCATAATATTCTTGTTATTCCTGATTTAGTTGACATACATCGGGGTTGTGAAGGGAAGATCCATTTCAGATAATTTGAGAATCTTTCTTAATATCATTCATTTAGACTCTGAATTGACCTCTCCTTTAGCTGCCATAACTCTTGATGCTGAGAATGCTTTTGACCGGGTGAATTGGGAATTTATGTTTGGAGTATAGAAGTGGCATGGTGTTAGTCCTCATTTTCTTAAATATATTCAGTTATTATATTCCAAACCCTCTACCTCTATTTGGGTCGATGGTAAACAATCCAGATACTTTCCTCTTCATAGAGGGACAAGACAGGGCTTCCCCTTATCTTCATTTTTATTCATCTTGTCACTGGAACCCCTCTTAGAAACAAATCGCCGTTTTCTAGCTTTTTCGGGCTTCCAATTTAAAAGCTTGGATATTAAATTCACGGCATACGTGGAAGATATTTTGTTATATTTATCCAATCCTAATACATCTTTACCGTAGTTCTTTTCAGTACTCGATACATACACTGCAGTCAAGGGGTACAAACTTAATATAGACAAATCAGAGGTCTTGCACCTAAATTAGTACTGCCTCCCAGATATGTTTAAAGATTCAGGGTTCACATGGAACTCAAAATGTATTAAATGTTTAGATATTCTCTACTCAAATAGCATTAAAGAAACTATTAAAATTAATCTTAATGAAACTATGACAAAAATCACTTCGTTGGTAGAGGGTTGGTCTCCTTTATTTCTGTCTTGGTTGGATAGACTAGCTACAATTACCATGATGATGTTACCAACTTTGAATTTTTACTTGTCAATGCTCACGATTTCACTTCCACATATCTTTTTTAAAACTATTAGCCGCTCCTTTATTAAATTTTTGTGTGACAAATGCAAACCTCGAATCTCTTTAACCCGCGTTCAGCAATCCAAAGTCACTGGTTGCGTTAATTTTCCTAAGTTTAGGCTATATCATTCATGTTTCATATTGAAACATATCTAGACTTCACTCTCTGTTAATTCTTAAAAAAATCAACAGTTTAGGGCCAATTAGAACACGCACAATTTACACCTTTTCCTTTCAGGGAGGTGGTTCACATCTAACAACAATTGGTGTACAGAGTTCCCCAAGGAGAGCTAGAAATTTAGCCCAGCCAGTCTTCTCTCTCACTTAATTAGACAAGTGGTGGTGAGAGGGTCTAGAGTGCGTGATGTAGACCCTTTTTCCAGAATGTAAGGATACCTCACACAGGCTACCGGCAGGACCACAACTGTAGTCCCAGCCGATGACCGTCCAGCGTCATCATCGGTATCCTGCTCCTTCGGCAGGCTGGCGGTGCAATGCCCGTCGGGCAGCAAGGGAAGCTGCACTTTGGCGGAGATCTTCTATTCTGGGCCAACGGGTGTGTGTGTGTGTGAGGGGCCTAAAGACGTGCAATCGTGAGCATGGTGGTGTGGTTAAAAAAAAGTCAGTAGAGTCCTGTTGGTGATTATTTTAATGGTCAGGCTCACTGCTTTGATTAAAAGTTACAGGGGTATTAAGGAGTGGTGAGCAATGAGACCAACCCTTAGTCAACCCTTATTGTGAAAAAAACGGTCGACATGTTTCACGCCCTAAGGGCGATTCATCAGGACCTTCGTGCTCATAAAATTGCTCGGATCCTCCAAGTCATCTGAATTCCTGTGGGAGGGGTAGGTGCAGAGAAGCCTGCCTTCAGCGACCCTTGAGGATCCCCTCACTCGCTGCTGGCCCCACCTGGACAGCTTGTGAGGCTTCATGAGGAATTAGTAAGGTTCCCAGGAAGCCCGTTGCGTGGAACCATTTCTGAACGACACTTTCACAGGTCGTATACCGGTGTCCTCCTAACTTGGAGGATCCGAGCAATTTTATGAGCACGAAGGTCCTGATGAATCGCCCTTAGGGCGTGAAACATGTCAACCGTTTTTTTCACAATAAGGGTTGACTAAGGGTTGGTCTCATTGCTCACCACTCCTTAATACCCCTGTAACTTTTAATCAAAGCAGTGAGCCTGACCATTAAAATAATCACCAACAGGACTCTACTGACTTTTTTTTAACCACACCACCATGCTCACGATTGCACGTCTTTAGGCCCCTCACACACACACACCCGTTGGCCCAGAATAGAAGATCTCCGCCAAAGTGCAGCTTCCCTTGCTGCCCGACGGGCATTGCACCGCCAGCCTGCCGAAGGAGCAGGATACCGATGATGACGCTGGACGGTCATCGGCTGGGACTACAGTTGTGGTCCTGCCGGTAGCCTGTGTGAGGTATCCTTACATTCTGGAAAAAGGGTCTACATCACGCACTCTAGACCCTCTCACCACCACTTGTCTAATTAAGTGAGAGAGAAGACTGGCTGGGCTAAATTTCTAGCTCTCCTTGGGGAACTCTGTACACCAATTGTTGTTTGCTGCTTCCTAGGACAAGTACATTGGACCCCACTAAAAATCGTCCACCCTTATTCCCCCTATTTGATATCAGGTGGTTCACATCTCTCAACCCCCAAAGATGTTCCTTTCTCCAATATTTACCCATTCTTTAGCTATCGTTAAACCTGTAATTATTTCCTCTAATTCCTGCTCTGAAACTTTTCACAAACTCCAATTTGGTACAATAAACATACAAAATTAAATAATAGAGGGGCATATTACCAACAACCATCGATATTTATTGCTTAATGGGCTTTGCGAGTATTTTTTACCGTCAAGCAGCGCCGGATATTATCGTAGAGATAACGTGCTATTAGCAATGTTTATCTCTAAAGAGATCAAATATCCGGCGATAGCGTCGAAATGCTTGAATATTGCTGAGAATACAGCAATATTCACGCATTAACGCCAATAGGGTCTTAGCCATAATATCCACCTCCCATTGGATATAATGGCTAGGAACTGGTCTGAGCAGGCGTTAGCTGTTGGAGATTTTCGCGCTTAGCGTGAATATTTCCATCGCTAGGCCTGCGTTGATAATAGGTGATAGCGATGTTAGCGACTGTTTTTAGTCGCTAACATTTTGGGTACGCCCACTTTGCATGTCATTAGCAATAAATATCGCTGACATGCAAAGCGGGCCCCAAACCGCTCACTATAACCTATAAGCTGTCGCTAAATGATGTTAGCGACAGCTTGCTAATAGGGCGATGAAATTATCGCCGCTTAGTGGCAGAAAACGGCCGCTAAAGTGGCAATAATTTCATTTTGCCCACCTTGATAATATGCCCCAGAGTTCTCTCATGGAAAGAATGGATCAACAATGGGATTACAACCATAGGCCATCTACTCTCTCATAGTTTCCAGTTAGATTTCTCAGAAAGCCAGAGAAAATACAAGGTATATTCTTACTATGCCTCTCACTTTCATCGCCTTAAACCTCTACTTCTACTTTATGTTTCTCAACAATCCACTATTGTTTCAAATGCACAGCCTCCCCCTTTTACACTGGATTTCTCTGCACAAGGAAGGCCTCTGGAATATATAAGTTTTTGACTGACTCTTCTAATTTGAAAACAGAATTTAAAATAGAGCTATATGGGAAACAGCCCTTCATCATGAGTTCACACTCCACACCTGGAATTCAATATGGGCTGAGATCCACAAGCACAACCCAAACATTATATTATTTCTACAAAAGATTATTTTCAACACCTATGAGCCTATATAAATATAAGCTTTCTAACAATGCTAAATGCTGATCTTGTGCTCATGATAAACGTGATCTTCTACATATGTTTTTTGAATGTCATCTGGTAAAAAAGCTTTGGTTACGTACATGGGTAAGCGTAATGATATTTTATCTGTGAATATCCCTTTCGATGTCTTGCACATTTTTTGGGGGAAGCTCCCTCCACTATTGCGTTCTTAAGGTATGGTTGGGAAATTCATTGACTTGACAGTTGTTCTTGCTTTACAAATAATCACAACAACTTGGAAAGATACCACTAAAATTACCTATATTGGCTGGTGGAATCTTATGTCATCACAGATTGGACCAAGCTTACGCTACCTCTATTCCTTTAATGATTAAAAAAAGATTTATTATGGTCACCTCTGTAGCTCCGCAGCGGCTTGTCATTTATCCTCAAGCTTCAGCGGCAGCCGGGACATGAGTGCCTGCCTGGGGTGGCCTCGGTGATCGGAGGGGACCCGAAGGCGGTTCTGGCCATCCCGCTGCCCAAGGGTGCCAGCGCAGCAGGATTCGTGGGCGGTAGTCTGACCTATGTACCTCCAAGATGGCAGCGTAATATTGTGGTGACCTTAGCCTTGTGATAATCGGTAACTTAAGTAGCCTGACCCTAAGATGGCAGCTGAAATGTACTATAGAGATGTGCTGCAAAAGATTGGCAACTCGTGCAAGTATTAATAGTAAGGCTGTGTCCGCTGTCTATAAAGCCTGTTTTTGCACACAATCGTTTCCACCAGCACGGCGATCTTCCTCAGAGCGGGACCTGGCCCTAAGATTAAGTATGGGCGAATTTTGCGAATTCGCTGTACACGAATTCGCGTGAAAACGTACTTGTGGTCCGCAAACTACGCAAACTTTCGTGAGATTGCTTATATTTTTATTTTTGTTCGCAGGATTTTTTTCACCTCGGCTACCGCGAAGTTACCCATGGGGTCGTATATGGGCACGGCCATCTTGTTTTCACTGTTTGCATTGCGTATTTCCATTTCTGGTTGCTATTTGCATGCTCGCATTGTGCATTTCCTGTTCCGGGTCGCAATTGCGTATTCGCGTCCGTTTTTGCGTGCTCACAAGGAAAATATCACGCAAACTTACCCACGTGATTGCAAAGGGCGCAGCCATCTTGTTTTTCATTCATTGCTATGGTTCTGGGCATGCCTTATCTATCCTGCTTCAATCTTTGTAATCCTTTGTTTGTTTGAACTTTTTTAAACTCATTTTTACTCATTATCTATCTCTCTATTTGTACATCTATATTTTGTTTTTTTTTCTACTTTTTGTTACTTTAATAACTACTTTTTTTTTTAGCTTTCTCTTTTCTTTTATTTACTTTTTTTCCCAATTCTTTCCTATTTTTCCTTTCTTTAACCCAGGACCATGGCAAAGGGAGCTGGCAAGTCCAAGGGGAAGAGTCCCGCACCCCGCAGCCAGCATCCTTGCGGGCGTTTAAGGGGGGCATCTGTAAGTCCCAGGGAAAATCTTGCGCACGGTGGAGTTGGCTGCACTGGTCTTCTTTGTGCAGCGTCACCTCCCCAAGACCATCACAGCAAGCGGCAGGCCTGGTACCGGGTACAGCCTCCGGGAGTGTCGCCAGCTATGGGGTAAGGTGTGTCGGGCCATGTATCGGGAGTCAGGGGTCCGGCGCACCTACAACCAGGTGACGCACGGTGGTCCGACATACTGGAACGGGAACAAGACCTGATCGACCTGCTTGGCGTTGCGATCCCTTGGCTTGGTGAGTACTAGTAGCTATTTAATAACTACTTTGTTTTCTTCTGCTCTGTGTTATATTGCAAATATATGTTTTTTTCCGAAGAGCAAGAATGCTGCCGATTACATTGCAGGTAAATTATGTTTCAAAAGCTTCTGTGATTGCAGGTGCTTGCCTGCTCAGTGGCGGTGCTACGATGCTTACTTGTTTTCAATTTTGTGCTCATTTGGCCTGAGTGATTATGTATGAGTGTACTTTACAGAGCTGCAGAATGCTAGAGAGACTAGAGACTCAAGTCCTGCCACTAAGAAGAGATAGTGATGGTGGATTGATAGGTTGAGTATATTATGACTTGTTATTTAGTAGGACATTTTTTAGTGGTCCGCAATCATGAGGGACTGTGTCTGTCACTTCGCGTGCTGCTGAGTGCTGCCAGTCCTAGTAGAACCTTTTTGTAGTTGATTTAGTGAGTTACATAACTTTCCAAGTAGACGGTCCGCGAATCCAGCAAGACTAATATCCTAGTAGACCACATCAGATAGGTCAATAAATTTAGTTCAATTGTTGTTTATTTCCCCGAAATAATTTGTCATTGTTTTTTTGAAATGTTTGATTTCGTTGACAACAATCATCCATGTTTGTGTCTTTCTTTCATGTACATCAGTACCTCCCCGCCAAGGGCTCTTCTGCTGGCCTCAGTAAGTGTTCCTGTTAATATTAATAATTATACTTCCCTAACTTTTACAGCCCCTATTTATTCCAAACGTTCATCATAATTCTATTTTTTCCTAAATCGTTTTTGATCTTCTTGTAGACTGTTTCTAAATTCTTATCCTGCCTCTACTATGACTCTATGCTACTAATATTTATTATTATTAGTCTGTCTGTGTAGCTAGCTAAGCTTGCACAGTTGGCAAAAGGTGTTAAACAAAACTCCTATTCAGCAATAGCTCTAGGCACTGAGTGTAGTCCTCTGGGTTGTCCATAATGTCTATTGAAGTCTTCTTAATGTTTATGCTTTGACAATTCCCACCAATGACATGTCAAGGCCACCAAGAATAAGATACTAGTTTAATTTTTGATTGGATAGGAGGACATATTACTACTGTCGCAGGGACTATTCTGCACATACAGAACTATGGACAAGAAATAGGGCATTGGTGATAATAGGTGCAGTTAGACTTTCCACATACCTCAGTCATAACAGAAGTTGAACCCCCAATCTCCTTACTGACTAACTAGTGTGTTAGAGTCATTATTTAGCTCCTGAATGCAGCGATGATCCCCAATGGTTATACAACCCAGAACATAAGACTACGGAGTCAGAGGCCCGACCTCTCAGAGTCACGGAATCATGCTTGCAAATTGCAAACCCTTTCGCTCACAGAGTTTATGTAAGTTTTAAAGCTTTATTAAAAATAAAATAACCAGCTCTGTGTGTACTTTGATTATTGATTTTCAATTGTGCATTATATAAAAACATTTATTAAAATCAACTTCATACTTCATAGAAGAGAAACGGTGAACTCATGAAAACTGAACAGTGGCTGATTTTACACATTAATTGTGGGAGACCCCGCACCTGGTTGGAACTTAA
The DNA here is from genome assembly GCF_964263255.1 of Lissotriton vulgaris. Taxonomy (NCBI): domain Eukaryota; kingdom Metazoa; phylum Chordata; class Amphibia; order Caudata; family Salamandridae; genus Lissotriton; species Lissotriton vulgaris. The sequence continues at coordinate 466,142 of NW_028250702.1, forward strand.
ATTACTGGTGGTGATGATGATGAGTAACATATTGCTCTTGTTCGTAGAAGGGAAGCTTCTGTCTGTTATGAGAAAAATGGTGCGTGTTAAAAAGCAATCATTCATCAGTTGTGCCAAAAAGTGTAGCATGTTATGGCTAAGCATAAATAAAAACACCCTCCCCTTCCGAAAGGGGAATTTTTAGTTTAGAATAGAGAGTCACAAAAAAAGAAGTTTGTTTATGTAGTAAAAATGTTTTTCATTCCTAGACAAAATAGGGAGTGGTGTATATGGCATCTAAAAATATGAAATGTATTTTCTAGGCGGAACACCATCAGCATAGACAACCACCAGTGCCGGGGCCAGCACGGAGGTGGTCACTCCAGGGGCGGATGCGGTACCACCAGTGCCAGCAGGAACTGCTGTGGGGGATGCCTTGGTAGCGGTAGGCAGTGGTAAGCTATTATATTCCTTACTTTTTGAGATTGCAGAGTAGGCTCACTTCAGGGGTGTATATGTTGTACAGTACAAGTACACTTTACTGTTAAGAAGACTTACACATTTAGAACTAAGTTTTTATCAACCAGGTAGAAGACAGTCACCCTTGTCTTCGCATTAGCAATAGCATTAGCGGTGGGAGTTGACGAGTAACCAATGGCCTCCTCTAAATTTGACTTCAACTCAGCTGTGAAAGTTTTATCGAGAAGCCAAGTCAGATCAGAGAAGAACTTGATGGATGGGATGAACGAAAATGGAAAGAAGGGTGTAGGAAGGACAAGCGATTTAAATTAATGACTGGCAAAGAATGATACGTGTTTTTGAATGTACGCAGGGGAGGCTGGTAGGAATCTGATGCATGGCCGGTTGAAGCAAGGATGGGTGGAAGGAGAAAGAAAATAGGACTGCCTGGGTGGGTGAAACAGAAACTGCGCAATATATCCTTTGGGCCAAATTCAAATGCAAGTCAAGCATGCATGCATGTGTGGCGGTTTACAAAATAAAATAAAAAGGGTGTTTTTCGGTGAGAAAAAGTAAGGTTTGTCCAGTTGAGACATTAAGAAGAATGATTGACATTTACTTTAAATGGATGGATGCCTGGATGGTATCTCCCTCATAGATAGCATAGGTGTATGTAGAGTAGACACAGTAGACGGTCACTGGATGAAGAGTGTTAATTTGAAGAGCATGTAACACTGCACGTCCGTGCTAGAGTAGCAAAGCAGAGAAAAGTAGAAGTTGTAATTTTTCAGAATACTCCCTTGACTAACAGTAGTTTGCAAGCACAGCATATATTATGTATCAATATTGTATAGTTCACATTATCAAGTCAAGTCACAAGTGCCTTCCTCCGGCGATTACGGGGACCACTCACTACTTATGTTAATAATTTTTTTTCAACTCTGTCATTCATGTGTGGCCTATCGGTGTTCACTAAATCAATAAAAACAAATCACCTAAAGTCATCCTTCATATAAGCAACTATCATGTGAAGGGATAGATGATCATATTAATGTCTTCATTTTCCTTTTGTAGCAATGCATTCACAGAATGTACTTAACTCTTTTGGTATTCAAAGAAGTTAGGATTTTGTCTTAAGTTTGTCTTAAGACAGACTTAAGACAGACTTAAGACAAACTTAAGACAGACTTAAGTTAGGATTTTGTCTTAAGTCTGTCTTAAGTTTGTCTTAAGTCTGTCTTAAGAATCCTAACTTCTGTGAATACCAAAAGTAGTAAGTTTATTCTGTGAATCCCAAAAGTAGTAAGTGCATTCTGTGAATACCAAAATAGTTGTAAGTTTAGGATTGAGCCTTAAATTCATTCTGTGAAGCGGGCCCAATGGCACCAGCAGCACTGAAAACACGTTCAGAAGACACACTTGCGAGCGGGCAAGCAAAATAATTTATAGCCAGCTTGGTGATCAGTGGCCATTGAGGCCTTTTCCCACACCAGTACACCAATGGGTTATGATCAAAGAAGACTTCTGTTGGGTCATCCAGATAGGCCTGCACCATCCACTCAAGGTCCTCCAGGGGTGCTCCACTTTGCGTACCATCTGTTGCCTTTGCAGCAACACTGGAAGGAGCAAACCCTTGATGAGTTGTCCAATCCGGTTTGGACAATATTATGGCTGGGCCTGGTGCAGGTGATGATCATACGGTTGCTGGTGTCGGTAACGGCTCTGAGGGAAAGTGACTGCCTTCGGCCACAGAAGTGGACCTTGAGGCCCTATGGCCTGCTGCTTCAGTAGTACTTGAGGTGGTTCCTTCAATTTCCTGCCGCTCTTTTTTGAACCGAGTGGTTGACAGAGCTAGCCAATGTTTGTACTTGGAAACATCTACTTCAGAAAAAGGAATTAATGTATTGCTGGCCAGTGCCTTTTTGTACCGTGGATCCGGACTAGTGACACAAATGTAATGTTGTTCTGAATGTATTGCTATAATCCTTGCATTGTCCACTAGGCGACTTAATAATCTCTCCGCCAACTGATATGCGTCTTGTTTTTCAGCATCAACTCGGAACTTTGAAAACACCGCCTTCAGTTGGTGCTCTAGCATGCACAAGAATGGGATAGCTTTGCCCAAAGTACAGTCCTCCCTGCTGACTTCACGCATGAACACCTTTTTAACTAGGTTCCATTCCTCCATCGCTAGCCTCATGTCTTTCATAGAAGCACCCCGTGCGTGAAAGACATACTCATTGATTACCAAGTACTGCTTAAACAGATGCTCAAGCATGTAGAAGGTTGAGTTCCAGCGTGTTGCCACCTCCTGGATGAGTCCTCTGACTGGCACTCTACGGTCATGTTGAATGATCCTCAGCTGCTTCCAGGCCTTAAAAGAATGGCTGAAATGTGTGCAGATTCTTTGGCAGGTGGTCAGTAACTTGCTGACTGTGTTTTCTTTTTTCAATAAATCTTGAACAACAATGTTAATGCTGTGCATCAACACCTCCTTCGACACCGCCACCTTCCCGGAGAGCTGGAAGCACGCCGAACTCAGCGCCCTACTAAAGAAACCTACAGCGGACCCCACCGAACTCAAGAATTACCGCCCCATCTCGCTCCTCCCGTTCCCAGCCAAAGTCATCGAGAAGACCGTCAACAAGCAGCTGGCCCCCTTCCTCGAGACGAATGGATCCCTCGACCCCTCACAGTCTGGCTTCCGAGCCAACCACAGCACCGAGACCGCCCTCATCGCTGCCACCGATGACATCCGAGCCCTGATGGACAACGGAGAAACAGCGGCCCTCATCCTCCTAGACCTCTCCGCGGCATTCGACACTGTCTGCCACCGCACCCTAGTGCAGCGCCTCAGCAACGTCGGAATCCAGAAGAAGGCACTGGAATGGATCATCTCCTTCCTCGACGGAAGAACACAGATAGTCCGTCTACCACCGTACAAGTCAGAGGCCACCGAAGTCATCTGCGGCATCCCTCAAGGATCCTCGCTGAGCCCCACCCTCTTCAACGTCTACATGAGCTCCCTCGCGGCCATCGCACGCCAACACAACCTCAACATCATCTCCTACGCTGACGACACCCAGCTGATCCTCTCCCTGACCAACGACCCCGCCGCCGCCAGAGCCAACCTTCACGAAGGGATGAAAGACGTAGCCGAGTGGATGACGACCAGCCGCCTGAAACTGAACTCAGACAAGACGGAAGTCCTCATCCTGGGTTCCTCGCCCTCCACCTGGGACAACTCCTGGTGGCCCCCCGCCCTGGGCAGCGCACCCAAACCGACAGACCACGCACGCAACCTGGGCTTCATCTTGGACTCCTCCCTCACCATGACCAGACAAGTCAACGCCGTCTCCTCGTCATGCTTCAACATCCTGCGCATGCTACTGAAGATCTTCCGGTGGATCCCCACCGAGACCAGGAAGACGGTCACCCAGGCCCTCGTCACCAGCCGACTGGACTACGGCAACGCCCTCTACGCCGGAACCACCGCCAAGCTCCAGAAGAGACTCCAGCAGATCCAGAACGCCTCAGCCAGACTCATCCTCGACATCCCACGACACAGCCACATCTCCGGACATCTGAGAGACCTGCATTGGCTCCCCGTCAACAAAAGAATCACCTTCCGCCTCCACACCCACGCACACAAAGCCCTACACGATCAAGGCCCTAGCTACCTCAACAACCGCATCAACTTCTACATTCCCAAACGACATCTCCGATCAGCCAGCCACGCCCTCGCCGCCGTCCCCCGCATCCGGAGAACGACAACAGGAGGAAGGTCCTTCTCCTACCTGGCCGCCAAGACCTGGAACTCCCTACCGACCGACCTGCGCCTGACCCAAGACCACCTCTTCTTCAGGAAGAAGCTCAAGACCTGGCTATTTGAGCAGTAGCAGCACTCGCCCCCCCCCCCTAGCGCCTTGAGACCCTCCGGGTAAGTAGTGCGCTATATAAATGTCTGTGATTGATTGATTGATTGCGCCAAACACGGCACTCTGAAATAGCCACCATCAGCCATGACCTTAACTATAATACTGCCATTATCCGTGGAAACATAACCAATCATGCGCTTTCTTGGCTGCAGCCATTCAAAGAAATTACCGTTAAACTCCTACAAAATGTTTACTGCAGATGAGATTTCTCCATGGCAAACATGGCTATTGTTGCATGCTTCCGAGTAGCTAGAAAAATGGTGACGCTGTCAAAACCTGCAGCTATCTTCTCTCTAACCCACTCAAAAGAGATCCAGTGTGCAGTGATGCACATGTAGTCAACGGCTTGGCAACTGGTCCACATGTCTGTTGTCAGGTGGATAGTGTGAACAGCACTCTTCTGCAAAGCTGCCCCAATCACGTCCAGCACATCTTGATGTAGTGCTGGAACTGCAACTCTGGCAAAAAAGAACCGGCTAGGAACCTTACATTTAGGGCAGACTGTTGCCACAAATTCTAGAAAGCCCACCCCTTCCACGAAAGAAAAAGGGAGAAGGTCCAGTGCTAACATTTTAGCCAGCATTGCATTATACAGACGTGGGTGGTTGCGTTCCAATGGCGCCTCTGACCAAAACATGCTTTTAATGGTGGTCTGGACCATTTTCATATGTGATGATGATCCAGACTTCTTCAACGCAGTTAGGCTCATTGATGTACTTTTTCGCATTGGTGTCTCTACCAGACTCTTACTGTACCACCTAGATATTGCTGGGGTAGAGGGCGTGGGCGCTACCACTGCAGTGCTGCTGCCAGGGGTACTGTGTGTACCAGAAAAAATGTCTCTAGCTTCTTCACCTCCCCCCTGCACGATCAGCTCCTCGTCATCAGATGCAATATCAATGGCTACATTTGGATTTCTACTTTTGGCTTTCCGGATGTTACTTAGGTGCGCCTCCCACTGGATGCTGTGGTGTTTGCTTTTGGAGATGACCTCTCTGCCCTCCGGTACCACAGTTGGTACCAAGCTTACCCCAACTAACTACTTGTTTACAAATCGAACAAATAACTTGGTTTTCTGCCTTTTTGCTAATACTAAAGAAGTCCCAAACTGGGGAGTTGAGATATCTGGTGGTGGTGGTGGAGGTGCCACTTTCAATGCCAGATGAAGTGGAGGATGGGTATTGCGGAATTTGACTCTGTTGTGCACTTACAGCACCACTACTTGAGGTAATGGAGGTCGAGCTGGATGGAGGTCCCTGAAGAGAAAATATGGAAGCTGTAGGTCGTGTTGGTGTAGTAGTTACCTGTGTTGGTGGTGGTACCAGTGCCACGCCGCCCACATCCTGTGCAGCATTTTGGGATAGGGAAAAAATGTCTGTCTGCTGCATGCCCGCTGGGGCTGGAGTGACGACTGTGATGACTGGGTCGTCATCGTAAGACTCTTCATCAGCAGCAGAATACACCACTTCTACTTCATCCTCGTCATCACCCATAACTGAAAGCCTTGCAGGCACCTTCCTTTTACCTAGCTTTGTCGGCTCATGGCGTGCCTCCCTTTCAGACTGAATTGGTGGGTGCCAATCAAGATCTAGATCATCAGAAGGAAGGGGGCTTGAAGAAGTTGTGCTAGCCCTCCTTGACCTTTTCCTTGCTGGGGATCTGGAAGTCAATGGATCATCAGGAGTGGCTTGCTCGGCCGATACCTCCGCATGAATCTCGATTTCCTGATGTGCTGGTACTTCTGGAGGAACAAGTATTGTGGGCAGTTGTGCCTCTCCTTGCGCCTCTCCTTGTGCCTCTCCTTGCACCTCTCCTTGCGCCTCTCCTTATGCCTCTACGTACGCCTCTACTTGCGCCTCTACTTGTGCCTCTACTTACGCCTTTACTTGCGCCTCTCCTTGCGCCTCTCCTTGCGCCTCTACTTGCGCCTCTCCTTGCATATCTCCTTGTTGCATCTGTGGTTGTCGTTGCGGCTGTGGTTGAACACTCGTCGATGCGTTGATTGGATGCTACTTTGCGATGAATCAACGCCAACATCACTGGTCGATGGTGAAAGAGCAGTTAAAGTGGTTGCCTCTGCGGCACTCATGTGCTTGGGCCTAACTTGGCGTGGTAGCACTGAGACCAATGAAGCGGAGGTGCTGCTCCCAGCTTGGTCCCCGGCAGACACCGCTGCTGCAGGCATAGTTTTTTTTCCCCAAAAAAGTGTCGGCCGGCACACCAGTCTCCTTGGTAAGTGGCGCCACTTGCTTCTTCTGCTCCTTCTTACTGGCAGTGGCACTGGCAACTTTCTTGATAGGGGAGCTATGGCCACCTTTCTTTGGGCGCATCTTCTTCAGATGTCAGAACAGCAGGACGCAGTTGCACAAGTTGCAGAGTTGTCTGTGGCCACACGTGACGTCACGTGACGTTGTGCACACACCGCAGCAGGACTTCTTCCTGACACTACAACAAGTGATGATGATGAGGATGATTCCTGGTTCTCAGTCTTTGTGCACCTAACAGCAGAAAAGCCAGAGGAACATCAGTTAAATAAATGTTGCATATGTCTTGCTTCAATTAATACTATTGCAACTAGGCATTTATTATTATTAACACAACACACCCTAAAACGGAAAGACCCAAAATAAAAATTGCAACTCTAATAAAAAATGGATGTTTAAATTAATAGAAGAGAGACCACACAGAGAGAGTTGTTTCATGCACCCATTCATAACCCTAGGCCTACTGGCCCCCAAGCTTGCCGGCCTATGGCAAAAACTGCCTGGCCTCAATATGCCCCCCCCACCCAAATGGCCACCCAAAAAATCGAAATACACACAAAAATCACCCCAATCCAATGCCATCCATGCCCATAATGATGTTTAAATTCAAGAGACCCTACAGAAAGGCTTGGTCCATGCACTACTGAGTCACCCTGGGCATAATTGATGAAAGCAAGGCAGACTGGGTGCAGGCCTATGGCACAAAGCACACTGCCTGGCTTCAAAATGGCCCCTAGACCCCAACCCACATGCCCAGGCCCTGGACCAGGCCTCAAAATGGCCCCCACCCACATGGCCAGGCCCTGGACCAGGCCCCAACAATATCCCAAAAATCTAAATACACACAAAAATCACCTCAATCCAATGCCATCCATGCCCTAAATGATGTTTAAATTCAAGAGACCCCACAGAAAGACTTGGTCCATGCACCACTGAGTACCCCTGGGCATAGTGGATGAAGGCAAGGCAGACTGGGTGCAGGCCTATGGCACAAAGCACACTGCCTGGCTTCAAAATGGCCCCTAGACCCCCACCCACATGGCCAGGTCCTGGACCGGGCCTCAAAATGTCCCCCACCCACATGGCCAGGCCCTGGACCAGGCCCCAACAGCACCCAAAAAAACAAAATACCCAAAAAATCTAAATACACACAAAAATCACCTCAATCCAATGTCATCCATGCCCTAAATGATGTTTAAATTCAAGAGACCCCACAGAAAGACTTGGTCCATGCACCACTGAGTAACCCTGGGCATAATGGATAAAAGCAAGGCAAACTAGGTGCAGGCCTATGGCACATTGCCTGGCTTCAAAATAGCCCCTAGATCCAAACCCACATGGCCAGGCCCAGGACCAGGCCCCAACAACACCCAAACAATCGAAATACACACAATAATCACCTCAATCCAATGCCATCCATGCCTAAATGATGTTTAAATTCAAGAGACCCAACAGAAAGACTTGGTCCATGCACCACTGACTACCCCTGGGCCTACTGGCTAGTGTGGCTTTAACACATACCCCAAAATTGAAAGAAACTTCCACATATAACAGTGAGCTATTCAATTTCATGCCATCCATGCCGTAAATGATATTTAAGTTCAATAAAACTCACAGAAACAGTTGTATCACGCACCCATGACTAACCCTGGGCCTACTGTATACTGTGGCTACCCACACTATATATTTTTTTAAGTTTATGAATTGTAGTTGCAGCAACTGCAATGCTCCAGACACACAACACCAACTTACTTGTAAAATCTCCAATCCGAAAGTGATCCAAACAAAAAGTCCTCAAATACAAATATCCAGCAGCAGCCACAAAGAGTAATCCTTCCAGCTTCAGATCCAAATGAAAAGTGACCAGGATATGGACAAAGCACTGGGAGGAGCCTGCTGGACAGGAACAGGAAGTTGGAGACTCTGGGGCACTTCCTTACTCCCACCCCCCCCAAAAATGGACTCCTTGAACAAAAAGTGCAGCCAAATGACAATCTGAGGAGTTATTCTGATCCAAATCATCATTTTCAGAAGGTTTATGCTGCCAGCGATAGATTTCTTGTGCAGAATTGCAATTATTTCAACTGCGTGAAAGCAAGCTGTTCAAATCTCCCGCCGGATGTCAGCTGCGCGTCGCATCTACATATGAGCTATTGTTTACTCTTGCGATGCGTGATCACGGGCCCTTAAGACGTGTTCGCGTTCTCAAAGTCTCGCAGTGCAAGATGGCGGGACTCTTTGACGTACTCGCGGTCGAAAAGTCTCGCGCGATCACGTAGCAGGGTCCAAAATGGAGCAGCCCACGCAAACTTGGAGGAAAACAACTAGGCAAATTCAGAATCACGGTAAGTCAACGCCGCGCGCGCAAGATTGTATTTGTGAAGCGCGACCAAGCAAAAATAATTCGCCAACTCACGAATTGCGAATGGTTTGGCAATTTCGCGCGATTCGCGGATTGCGAAATTGCCAAAAATTCGCAAATTCCGCGAGCGGAACAAATTTTCAGCTTATCTTACCTAAGATGGTGCCCATGGTCTAATAGCGACAAAATCAGTTTAAAATATAGCCATCTGAGTTTGCTGCGACGTTGAGCTCATTTCAACCCTTCCTTGCTGCACCAATTCCGGTGACACTACTAATATTACCAGCCTGTCACCAGCTTGTCCCGAAATCTGCCGGTACCCTTGACATCTTTCATGGAGCTCCGCTTTTAAGGTCTCAGCTCCCATCTTTGGCAGTAATTAGCCAGGAATATGACAGCCATCCAAACACCTATGTGATTCCACTGCTTGACATTGGATCATACACAGCTCTGTATGCTTTGCGGCCGATTCACATGCAATTAGTCAAACATTCTGTGAGGTGAGCTTCACTCCTGCCAAGATGGTTTAAGGCAAGAACAATGGGTTGTCACACAATCTGCAGATTTTGGAATGTGTCCCTTCCACCTTTCCTCTCCCCACTCTTGACCTGGGTGCGAGCTAGAGGAGGAAGCGGATGGCACTTCCCAGTAACGCCCAGACCGGTGTTTTTCCGATGGAACTACAATGATGCCCCCTGGGCGGATACCATAACTGTCTGAACTTTAGGTACTCTACTCAAGGAAGGTCTGTACCTAGATTCCCTGATGGTTCTGGGTGACTTTAACTTCTATCTCGAGGACATTAATGACCCTGATACCAGCGGTCTGAACAAAGTAATGGAAGCCAGGGACCTGAAAGAAACTTGTAGTCGGTCCTATACATCTGAATAGTCATACCTTAGACAGGATATTTTCGAATAATACTGATGTATCCTGTCTAGAGGTCCTTCACCTGGTCTGGTCCGACCATAGCGCCATCATATTTGGGCTCAAGACACCTTTGGTTTCTAAATCAGAGAGGGCTCCACTCAAGTTGGTGGAAAAAAGGGAGTGGAAAGATTTAGATAAGGTACAACTCAAGGAGGAACTTATGAACACATTACCTCCCCCTCGTGTGATATTGAGAAAGCCACTTATGACTATACTGACTGGCTTGATAAAACTTGCAAAAAACTAGTTCCTATAAAAAAAAGGACCCACAAGAGAGCTATTGCTTTGGCCCCCTGGTATTCGGACCAGCTCAAATGCCAGAAATTGGACTGTAAAAAACTTGAACTGTCCTTGAGGAGAGGTTATGGTACTGCTGAGAAATGTAATTACAAAGTCAGTCTAAAGCAGTACAAAAATGTACTGCTGGAAACTAAGAAGAACTTTTCTCCAGCGAAATTCTCCAAGCCAAGTCCAACCCCAAGGAACTCTTTAAAACCGTGAAAAGGTTAACCTCTCCACACATCACAAAAAATATCAGCAGTTCCGAACTATGTGACAATTTGGCCATCTTTTTTCAACAAAAGGTGGAGGCTATATTTTCCACATTTACTCCCTAGTTGAAAGGGCTGGTTTTTTACCCAGTGAGTCTTAATCAGGTGGATCCAAATGTGGGACCAGTTTTTGAACATTTTACCCCTCTTGGGGGTGGGAGGAAACTGTTGTCTTCTGTTAGCTCTGGTTCCCCCATGGACCCCTGTCCGGTTCCAATAATTTAATCCGTTTTGGAATTGTTCTGCTTGGTCCTGAATCCTTTGAATAATAATATTTTCACTTTCAGGATTTTTTCGACAGCCAGGAAAATGTCTTCAATACTCCCCCTTTTAAAGAAGCCTACTCTCGATTCTACAGACCCAGGGAATTATCTGCCAATCTTGCGACTTCCCCTGCCCGCAAAATGAAAAGGCCATGAATGTTCAGCTCAGTAGCTTATTTCACTGCAATAATGTACTTGATTCCACCCAATATGGCTTCAGAGCTGACCATAGCGCTGAATCGTCCCTTATCAAATCTTGTGAGGAGTTCAGGGAGGCCTTGGATGGTGGTGGGAAGGCCATACTTATAATGTTAGATCTCTCAGCAGCCTTCAACATGGTCGTTCAAAAAGTTTTGATGGACCGATTGTCGGGGCCGGGGTACGAAGGGTTGCCTGGAAACTCCTTCGTTCCTTTCTATCAGAGAGAACTCAAACGGTCGATTTGGACAATAACAAATCTCAGCCCTTTAGCCTTGTATGCGGGGTGCCTCAGGGTTAGTCACTGAGCCCGACGCTCTTTAATATCTATGTGACTTCCCTGGCAGCCCTGATTAGATCTTTTGGCTTTCAGTTCACTTCCTACGCCACCGACACTAAGATTGTTCTATCCTTCAATGACAGTCAGATTAAAAAAAAGGAGCTCGCTTCCATGACTGCATGAAGGCGATGGCATGCTGGATGTTGGCGAACTGCTTGAAACTGAACTCTAACAAAACAGAGGTGATTGTATTTGGAAATAACCCGCATGTTTGGACCCCAGACTGGTGGCCAACAGATATGGGAAACCATCCCACCCCAGCTCTTAAAGTGAAAAATGTAGGAATAATAGTGGACAATAAACTGACCTTCTGTGACCACATCAGTTCAGTTGTCTCTTGCTATCTGATCCTGCGAGTCTTAAGGAAAATAAAACCTTATCTCTCGGACAGCAACTTTAGAACGGTAGTCACTGTCCTTGTAATGGCACTTCTGGATTATTGCAATAGCATCTAAATGAATGCCCCAAAACAAGTGCTTAACAGGCTTCAGTTAGTTCAAAATGCTGCGGCCAGACTATTGTCTGGTATACCTAAATTTGTTTCAGTCCGAGGAGAACTCATGCTGCTGCATTGGCTCCCGGTGAAACAAAGGGTTCGTTTTAAGGCCCTATGTACAGCTTTTAAAGCCCTTGATGCTATCGGCCCGGACCATCTGAGACAAAGGTTTAAATGGTACACTCCCAGTAGGACGCTACGATCCTTGGGGGCTAAATTTGTCCAAACACCTATCTTAAAAAAAAATGTTGGGGAGGGAGGAGCTTTATCACCTGCAAATCCAAGGCATGGAACGAGTTGAGGAATGCAGACAATCTTCTTGCCTTCAGAAGGGGTCTGAGGACTTGTTCTCTCTTTGATTGCACCAACCTTGTTTAGGCTAGCTTACCGCCAGGACACCTCAGAGTGTTTGCGCGATTCTTATAAATCTCAATAACATAACATAACATCTTACCGCGGAGCATCAGCAACCTTGGCCGATGCCCGATGGAGCTGTCCTTTGCAGCTATAGGGGAGTTTGGCCCGGGTTCACCCCGTCAAATGGCACCTACCCAACCGGACATCTGACATTGTTTTCCTCGTCTCCCCGTTGTGTTTCCTTCCCTCTACCTTTCATTCCCCATAAGACGTGTGTCTTGGCTATGCTACGCTCTAATAACTCATATTATTGTGTAATCTCATATTTTTCTCCTATGTCTATACTTGGAACCTGTAATTGAAGTCATTATGTAACCTGCAACTTGCTGATCCTCATGTAAAGCGCTCTGATACCTACGGGTCTAGCCAGCGCTATATAAAACTTTGCAAATTTTATTTATTTTATTTTAGGAGTTTTAATATAGCGCTGCCCTGACCCAGGGGTACCGGAGCGCTTTACAACAGTGTTTCATAAGAGATACTTAATAAAGCAATATTAAACAAACGTTCGGAAGTCCACGGGTGCTGGGTATTCTTGAGGTAGTAGTAGAGTCTTGAGGTGTCCTTGTTGTAAGCATAGTTGAGGTAGTTCAAGGGACCTGAGGAAACCTCGGTTTTGGCTGAGGTGAATCAGTTGGTGCGGAGCCAAAGCGTAAAGGGGATAGGGTTTGGCGTGAGTGTGGGGGTTATCCCTTCGGGATGGAGCGGTTGAGGGGTGAGGGCTTTAAGGTGCATTTTGAATTTTGAGAAGGACAGGATCGTTCTGATGTCTGCTGGAATGGAGTTCCAGATTTTGGGTGCGTTTCCCGCGAATGACCTAGCCGCAGTTGATTGTTTGCGTGTTCTCATGGGGATAAGAAGGAGAGAGTTGGAGCTCCTGAGGTTCCTTGTCTGACCTGCGCTCTTGAGCTTGGCGGCCAGGTAGTCCAGTTTCCCTGTGAGTAAGGCTTTGTGCGTGTTGCAGGCTGTTCTGAAGTATGCCCGCTGATCAATTGGGAGCCATTTTAGTTCTCTTAGTGCAGGAGAAATGTGATCATATTGACTGATTGCAGTGACCATTCTGGCTGCTGCGTTGAGGGTTGTTTGAGAGGAGCTAGCAGGGTTTTAGCGGTGCCGGTTAAGGTTGCGTTACTGTAGTTGAGTCTGGATAGCACCAGTGCTTGGGTGGCTTGTTTGGGGTCTTTGTTGGGAATGGGGGTTTAATCTTGTAGAGAAGCTTCAGGTTGTTGAAGGCGGTCTTTGCAGAATTTTTGATGTGTTTGATCATGTCCAGTTTGGGGTCCAGGGTGATTCCTAGTGATTTTACGGAGTTAGCCAGGGTTTGATTACCGTTTAGAGTATCCAAAGCTTTAAGCCATTCTGCAATTTGTGGGTTATCTTCTTTTTTGGAGATGAGGAGGATCTCTGTTTTGTCTTGATTGAGTTTAAGGTGATTTAGGGAAGGCCAGTGTTGAATTTCTTTTAGGGTGTTGTTTAGTCTGAGGTTGTCATCTGAGGAGGAGGTTTCCAGATAGATCTGGGTGTCATCAGCATATAGATGGAAGGGGATATTAGCATTTTTAAGTATGGAGGAGAGGGGTTCCATATAAATGTTGAACAGTTGCGGTGAGAGTACTGAGCCTTGGGGTACACTCCTGCTGACGGGGTGAAGGCCGGAGGTAAAGTTTTTGATTTTTATCCTTTGCGATCGGTTGTGAAGGAAGGTGGTGAACAAGTGGAGGACCATCTCATTGGCACCCACCCTTTCTTGTAGGGCCTTGATGAGAAGATGGTGGTCAACCGTGTCAAAGGCTGTCGATAGGTCAAGGAGAATGAGTAAGCAGCTGTGATCGTTATCGAGTGACTTGCGAATATCATCTGTGATGTTTAGGATTGCCGTCTCCGTGCTGTAGCTTTTTCTGAAACCCGATTGGTGGGAATCAAGAAGGTTGATGTTGTCCATATCCTGAGTCAATTGTGATAGGACGTATGTTTCAAGAACTTTGGGCAGGAGGGGGAGATTGGAGACGGGTCTGAAGTTGTTCAGATCTGTGCAGTCCAGGCCTGTTTTTTTTTGTAGTGGCGGTATTTGGCCAACTTTAAGCTAATCTGGTATGATGCCGGTTCTCAGGGAGCTGCTGATGATTCTGCACCAGAACGGGGCTATTGAGAGTTTGAGTTTTGTGGTCATTTGGGAGGGTATGAGATCAAGGACGTGAGAAGCGGGTAAGGAGGTGGAGATTAGCTTGATAATCTCGGCTTCTGAGATTGGATTGAAGGATTTCCAAGTATTTGTGTGGTGCCTGTATGTGTTTTCAGTTGGGAGTGTGGGCAGCCTTTCGCAGGCTTGGTTAGTGCTGATGTCTAGTGAGAGCTCAATCTGGGAGATTTTTTCTTCGAAGCAGATGGCAAACTTTTCGCACAGTTCCTTGGCAGCCTGGGAAAAGAACACGGTGGGCTTGGTGGTTTGTTGCTTGATGATTTTGAACAGTTCATTGGGCCTGTTTTTTGCATTGACCAGGGCGGAGCAGAAGAAGTTAGCTTTTAGTTACAGATGTGTTTGTAGTTTCTTCGAGCTACTTTGAGTTGCTCGAGTAGGCTAGTGGAGGGGTTGTTTCTCCACAGTCTTTCTGTGGCTCTGAGTTGTCTCCTTTCGTTATTGATGTCAGTATTGATCCAGGATCTGGATGGGATGTCCCTGGCTTTTTTTTAGTTTCAGAGGGGCAATCTGGTCAAAAATGGATGTCAGGGATGTGGTGTAGTGGTCGGGGAGTTCTGTTGTGGATAGATCTCCCGTGGAGGCGGTGAGGAGGGAATTGACTTTTTCTTCCAGGTCGGTCATGTTGATCTGAGTGAGGTTTCTGGTCCATTTGGGCTCTTCCTGGGTGGGGGGTTGTAGAGTGGCTGGCTGAGTGAGATGAAAGAGGATTAAGTGGTGGTCGGACCAGTCTATGGGCAGGGTGTGGATTATCTTCACTGTGTTACATTTGGCGATAATGGCATCAAGGATTGCTCCTTTATTGTGAGTCTCTTCTGTGCAGTGTTGTGTAAGGTTTTTGTTACGTAGCAACTCGCTCAAGTTTTGAATTAGCGGGTTGCTCTCTTCATTCCAGTGTAGGTTGAGGTCTCCCAGAATTAGGTTATTCGCCTCTCCTATTGAGCAGTGGGCAATCAGGTCAGACAGGTGTTCAGCGAAAGTGGTGGGGTTGCCTGGGGGGTGCTAAATAAGGTGGCATGTTAGAGTTTTGTTGTTGCTCGTGTTGATGTTGACTGTTAAGCACTCGAAGGTGTTGTAATAGAGGGAGTCAGTTTCCGACACAGACATAATGTCTCTGTGGGTGATTGTTATGCTTCCTCCTCTTTGGTCTTTTCTGTCTTTGTTGGTGACAGTAAAGCCTGGGGGAACAAGAGTGTCCAGGAGCGGTGCAGAGGAGTCGTTGAGCCAGGTTTCAGTGATGAATGCTATGTCTATGTTGTGAGTGAGGATGGTTTCTGCTAATTCAGTAGCATGTTTGATGGCTGATCTGCAGTTTATGAGCATGCAGTTAATGGGGGTCATCTCTGCTTTGTGTTTTTTTGTTAGGGGGCTGTGGGGATGTTAGTGCGGGTGGACGGCGGTCTGGGTGAGTTCGGAGGGGCTTGGTTTCTTCCCAATCTGGTGATCACCTGGATTTTGGATTGGAGGGTGATAGCTAAATGATTGTTGTACGAGGAGGCGAGGTCCGCCACATCACTCTCAAACATGGCGTCTCTAGTTCTTTGGGGTCTTTGTGCCTGAGAGGGGATGGGGTTGGCTAACGATCTCCGTGGGGGACTATGGACGGTCTTTGTTGTGTGTGGGTGGTGGAGGAGTGGGCGTACTGAGGCTGCTGGGGCACTGCGTGGTTGGCTAGGATATCGCTAAAGCCCAGGATAATAGTAGCTATTTGGGTTTCTAGCTTAGAGAGACTCTGCTCAGTCTTGAGGTCGTTGAGATAGAATGTTTACTACATATTTATTATTATGGTTGCATATGCTGATAATTGTTTGCTAATTAATTATATATAGGAGTATACTTATTTTCTTTCTCTTCTTTCACTCTTTCTTTCTACTTTTTCTTTTCTCTTTTTTGACACCATTTCTTTTCTTCTAAATTTTTTTGGGATAAAATGCATTTGCTTTTCGGCAAATATATTTATATATTTCAATTCAAGCTTTTAGGTTTCCAGTTTACTATTATATGCTTTGTGAAATCTAGATGGTTTGTATATTCTTAGTTCTCCCTTTCTTTTGATAAGAATGGTGTATTACTACATAATACTGTATCTCTTAAGATTTGCTTGGATTCATTTTGTTTCTCTTTTACATCTTGTAAATGCCTTTTGTTTTGAATTCCCATCAAAAAAGCATTTCTAAACTTTAAAAATCGGTGATAATTACTTAATTGATTTTCATGGAGACAACAAGATGGTATTTGAGATGCCATCAATGAGATCATGGGTGATGCCATTTTTGATGTGGTCATAGATGTGATTTGTGAGGTTATGAACAGCAAAAGGCTGGGGTATGATGTATGGCTTGTGCTGCTTAAATAATTGCTAGGTTTTTTGTAGTCTAGCTGTGCAACCAATAGGTCTCATTAACTCTTGAAATTTAAAGGAATTGCTCACATTTTTATAAACAAATGTTCATTTTGAATAGAGGAAACCATAATTTACCATTACAAAGGTTCTTGAATAATTGTTGTGGTTTTAATGAAATGCTTGTAAATGTAAATGTATTTGAGCTTATATAGCGCACAGCTACCCGCAGTGGGTTTCCCGGCGCTTGCTTAGGGAACCTGTCCTGGTATTCCCCTGTGAGATAACCCCGGCCGGGTATCCACAAGGTTATAGCCAGGCATCCCGCCGCAAGGGGCCGTTGTGGAGATTAAGCAAGCTATTGCCTAGAGTCTCAGAGTGTGAACCCGTGAGTCGAGAAGGCACCGGAGTGAGAATTATCGAGTCAGTGGAATTTTTAGCCCAAGACCCGCCGAGGCAGGGAATTGAACCCTGGTCCAGGGCCGATCTCTGCTTCCGGGTCTGCCGCCTCTAACCCCTGAGCCACACTTCTCTTCTTTACTTTTAATATCGAGATAGAACCTGCTGGCTATTGCATAGGGAGGGACCTGCCCAGGGCCAGACTGGGCACATAAACCAGCCCTGGAAATTCAGCTGGACCGCCCCCTAAAGGGGGGGGGGGGCTGGTAGTTAGAAGCAGTGCTGCCACTTTAGCACTACTGGTTCAGCTTTTGTTACAAGGGGGTGATTTTGAAGCACTGCTGCAAAACTAGCCCAGTAACAAAACGGGTCCCCACCACTCAAAAATCAGTCCAAACCTTCCGGCCCACTGAGAAAAAGCCTGGTGCTCGCTGCGGCCAATCCGGCGCTGGAGCTGCCCAGAGAGATATGGGCAAATGTGTGCTTAACCTTCAGTCAAGTGCTGATGGTTTGAAGCTTTTTGGGGTGACAGCAAACAACCATTGATAATGCACAGCTGTGGTGGATCTTTTGTTACTGCCTCTCCCTCAAAAACATTTTGAGTCCACAGAGCTCTCTGTGCATTGCCCTTAGTCGGATGTAGTCCTCATTCATACCTAGACAGGTCCCCATAGCTGTGCAAGTCCCTAGGCTGTGTGTAACAGCTTCTAGGAGTAGGTTCGAGACACTTGGGACTAGTAATTACAGGCAGAGAGCTTCGGAATCAACCAGGCCCTGCTCAAACTAGATTAAAGTTGAAAGTTATAGGTTAACAGTACACCTAGTGCCATGAAGTCGCTGATCACCAGAAATTTCAGATTATGAACGAGATCCTCTACTTCTGATTGATTGCAGGTGGTGCAGCAAACCAACCTGCATGTGCTGCCCATTGCTTGACACACTCTGGGACATATTTTTCCATTTTCCATTTAATTGCATTTGTATCGCGCATAAATCACCCGAAGGTCTCAGAGCGCTAGCAGGCAAAGGAACCTCATGTCCATCGAACCCAGGAGAGTAGAGGGAGCTCATCTGGCTAAAAAAGTCAAGTTTTTAGCTGTCTTCAGAAGTTCCCCATCTGAATGGGGAGAGAGTTCCAGGCTTCTGGGGCGGTTTTACTGAAAGCTCTGTCACCATTTCTGACTGTCCGAACTCTGGGTACAGAGAAAAGGGCCTTGCTGGAAGAGCGTAGCATTCTGACTGGGACGTGGGCCTTGAGCTTGTGTTCAAGATAGACAGGTCCATGACCATTTACAGTTTTATGGACTAGGCAGCATGATTTAAACTTTATGCGCTCTTGTATGGGTAGCCCGTGCAAAGTCTGGAGGCAGGGGGCTGAGGGGGTACGGGGGGTAGATCAAGTACTAGCCTAGCGGCAGTGTTTTGAAGGGCCTGCAGTCGATTCAGTATTGTTGAGTTGATGGCTGAGAAAAGAACATTTTCATAGTCTATCCTGGTAACAATGAGTCCTTGGACTAAGGGCTTACGTGCTGAAAGTGGGATCCATTTGAAGATCTTCCTCAAACTGAGCATCAGGCCGTAATTGTTACCCACGGTTTTTCTGATGTGTTCAGACATGGTTAACTTATCATCTATGATTACTCCAAGATTCCTGACAGAGGGCTTGGGGGCTGGGCAGGGACCGAGGGAAGCTGGCCACCTGTCTGGCGACCAGATTTTGTCGGCTTTGCCGAACAGCATTACCTCAGTCTTTCCTGCGTTCATCATAAGGTAATTCCTGGTCATTCATTCTTGTATGCTGACAATACAGTTTTTGAACCTCATTTTTGTATCATCAGGGTTTTGATTGATGGTGATGAGGATTTGAGTATCGTCGGCATAAGATACGGTTCCAAAACCATGTGTTCTGATGATCTTCGCAAGGGGGGAGACATATAGATTAAAAAGGGTCGGGCTCAATATGGATCCCTGTGGGACACCCTTGTCACTTTCATAGAAAATGGAAGAGTGCGAGCCTATCTGGACCCTGGACCGCCTGTTGCCGAGATAGTTTGTCAGCCATTGAAGTGCGGCGCCTTTGACACCAACCTCCGCAAGGCGCTCTAACAGAACGCGATGCGAGATGGTGTCGAAGGCCGCAGAGAGGTCCAGCAGGATCAATATAGCCGATTGTTTGGAGTCCAAGCACAATTTTATATTGTCCACGACCTCAAGCAGGGCCGTTTCAGTACTGTGGAATGCCCTGAATCCAGATTGGGAAGGATCAAGGAGTTTGTTGGACTCAAGGTGGGTGATAGGCTGTTTATTTATTAGAGCCTCCATAATTTTTCCAAACAGTGGTAGAAGGGAGATTGGTCGATAATTGGCTAGTTGGTCCGGGTCAGCTGTAGGCTTTTTTAAAATAGGCCTGATTACTGCCTCCTTCCAGTGCTTAGGGACGGAACAGTGAAGTAGGGATTGGTTGAAGATGTTAGTTAGGATAGGGATCAGTACTGGGGAGATTTTGGACATAACTTGCGGATAGGCAGGATCTCCCGGGGCTCCAGACTTCATTTTCAGCAGGGTTTGGTTCACCTCATTTTCTAAAAAGGGTGAAAACTCTCTTAGCGTGGCAGTATGATCGTTGGGGTCGTTGTACCCATTGGCGTCTGGGGCAGTGGTCTGGTCTGTTGTCGTTGGCTGGGGAAAGCGTTTGTGAATGTCATTGACTTTCTCATGAAAGTAAGAGGCTACAGATTCTACCCAGTCCTTGGTATTGGGGGCACCTGCTGCGATCCTGTTGGATTTGTGAATTCCTTAACAATGTTAAAGAGTTCTCTTTGTGAGTTGGCTGCTGATGCGATCCTGTTGCCTAGGTAAACTTTTTTTGCCTCAGCTATATCCTTCATATTCTGCCGATGTGTGGCTTTGTATGTTTCCATGTCCTGGACACTTTTTGTGTGTCGCCATTTCCTTTCTGCCATCCTGGTAGAGTATTTTATTTGCTTCAGCTCTGGCGTAAACCAAGGTGAATTGTTTTTCGGAGTTTTGGATTCTCGTGTAGGTGCTATGTCATCTAATGCGAGAGTGATTGCTGATTCAAGTTTCATGGCAGCTAGGCTAGGGTTAGAGCTCTTAGAGATGGTAGGAGGAGAAAAGTTGGTGGCAAAGGCAGCCAGGGTGATCTTATTCCATGGCCTGCTCTTTTTCAGCTTGGTCGGGCGAGTTGCCAAGGCCTGGGTGCCGTTTATGGCAAATTTTATAATGAAATGGTCCGACCAAAAGACTGGGTCGGTCTGTGTGATCGCTACCTTTGGAGAGTTGGTACATACAAGGTCAAGAGTGTGGCCGGCTACGTGGGTTGGACCTGTTGGAAGTAGGCGTAACTGTAGAGTATCCAGGTTGATAGTTAGGTCTATGGTATGAGGATCAAGGGCTTGCTCGAGATGGTAATTAACATCTCCTAGCAGAAGAAAATTTCCTGTGGTGAGAGCATAGGGCGCTATTGCTTCCACTAATTTCTCCGGGAAATGAGTCTTGGATTCAGGGGGCCTATAAATAAGGGCTATCTTCCATGATTCTTTATTGCCCACAGTCATAGTGGCAATGAGCATCTCGCCGCAACATTCGAGGTAGGAGTCATTTATATAGATTTTTATAGATGACTTGTGGATTATGGCTGTTCCACCCCCTTTTTTATTGCCAGGGCTGTCAAGCCTATGTATTGTATATGCTGGGAGCAGAGCTACTGCAATGTCTGGCGCGGATGACTCCTGCAGCCAGGTTTCCCTTACAAACAGCGCGTCTGGTTTGACAGAATCCAGGAACACCCAGATTTGTAGTGAGTGCTCAGCCATTGATCTAGCATTGCAGTATAGACAGACTAGATCAGACTGAGGTTTAGAGACGTGGTCTGTATGGTGGGAATTTTGTGTTGGTACTTTGATTATAGTTGGTTTTGGTTGGGAGCTAGGGAGCTGGGCTGTAAAGATAGGTCGTTTGAGAGGATTAAGACTGTAGTTCTAAGCTTCTGTACCTGATGTTGCCCATTTCACAGTGCTGTCCGTGAAGGCGAAAGGCAGGGGCGGCGGACAGACGGGCAGTGTCCCAGGCATCTGGAGTCGGCGGGGAGTGGACGGGCGCAGACAGGCTTGCCTTAGGCGCGCCTTTGGCGCGCCGCTGCGCGCGTCCGCTCGGTGCACTGGGCTCTGTAGGGCCAGTGGGCGGGACCTGCAAGCGTGGGACTGAGGCTAGGACTCTAACCCTGTTAGTTCCAGGGAAAGCGGCACCTCCAAAGATGGTGTAATCCCCTCTGCACAAACGGCACAAGCTGCGACGGAACAGGGGGCACCGTAACCAGGTAAGCAGCTGATAGTTAGAGCGCAGTGCTACAAGAGATGCGATAGTAATCAACGATATGCAAAATAGCAATTTTAGAAGCTACAACAATTAGGGCTATACAACAGCAAAATAGTTAAAAAGATTGTTTTTTTCTTAAAATACAGCGTGAGCAGCCTCGATCCTCAAATGAGTCGGATCTGAGGGTTTCTTGCCTGCGCGCGTCCGCTCGGCGCACTGGGTTTTGTAGGGCCAGTGGGCGGGACCTGCAAGCATGGGACTGAGGCTAGGACGCTAACCCTGTTTGTTCCAGGAAAAGCGGCACCTCCACAGATGGTGTAATCCCCTCCGCCCAAACGGCACAAGTCGCGACGGAACAGGGGGCACCGTAACCAGGTAAGCAGCTGATAGTTAGAGCGCAGTGCTACAAGAGATGCGTTAGTAATCAACGATCAACGATGTGCAAAATAGCACTTTTAGAAGCTACAACAATTAGGGCTATACAACAGCAAAAGAGTTAAAAAGATTGTTTTTTTCTTAAAATACAGCGTGAGCAGCCTCGATCCTCATATTATCAAGAAAAGGCGTTAACATTATCGCAAATTATCGCCAATTGAAGCCCATGTTCTGGGGTCAACATGGGCTTCTATTGAAGTTCTCAAGTGCATATTATTAAGCCCATTGGCAGTTTTCTGCCACTAAAGCTGCAATAATTTTAACGCTGTTCTTGATAATATGACCCAAACTGTCTTAGCTCCTAAGGATAGGCCTCCACATGTAGGATATTTATGGTTCTCATGAGATATCCAAGACCAGGGCTACATTACTCTGGCTTCATGGCCAGAGCTTTCGGCTTTGGAGCTGGAGAATAAGTTTGAGTCTCTGTGCCTCTCAAAATCCTGAGATACTGAGAAAATCATTTAACCTCCCCATGCCTACATATGAAACAATCTGACCTTGTGTAATGTAACTGGTGCTCATGTAAAGCGCTCCAATTCCTTTGGGTCGAGTTATTGCTTTAAAAAAAAAATTGAACTTTTTTTTCTCCTATGAATCTCTAAACCACATGGCAAAGTCCTTTCGCTGTTGTAAATCACGGACCTTTCAAAATCACAGGGCTTGCAACTGCAAAATAGCTCCTTATTGTGCAAAAACCCTTTTCTCTAGACAAATTCTTGCTGACTCATAAAATGCTTTTGAAATGCTTTTAAAGAAAAGCATAGGAAGCATGAAAGGGGTATTCTCTGTCTATTTCCGTATCAGAAAGGAATGTATCAATAGTTTGTGACCACAATTGCAGTCTCAAACCAATGATGTGTTACCAACCATCAAAGTTTAGTAATAAATGATTAGCAAAGTGAAGGTGTTCACTGTCTGCTCTCACTGATATTTTCCCAAACATCATTTTTTAAATTTATTTTTTATTTACCACCAGTTTTTTTTAAGGAACATTAGATGCTGTCAAACAAAGTTTCTAGCTTGGGAAAGCTGGGACTTTGGTTGGCATTGTATTTTTGCCCATAACTTTGCTTGGGGTGGTCCTAGGAGGATGGGACCACCACCTAATCGTTCAGCATGATATGTTCTTTGTGTTCAAGGCATCTGCTTGCCATCCCCCTAGTTAAGGGATGACCCCTAAATCATCACCTCTCTCATTGCCTGATGTTTTTCAAAGTTCACTTTTGTGATCTGGTTACATGCTTTGTAGTATGTGAGGTAAAATTATTTTATTAATGGAATGTGGGTTCAATAACCTATTCCAGAGTTTTTGCATAAACTCCATTGTCAAGTATTAACCCGTTCTATGCTCATGACGGAGCCGTTGCAGGCAGGTGACTGCCCAAGCAGCTGTTTGTGAAAAGGATATACATATATATATATATATATATATATATATATATATATATATATATATATATATATATATATATACATACATACATACATACATACATACATACATACATACATACATATATATATATATATATACTCTGAGTAGCTCTCAAATTTATATGGAAAGCAGCTCCTGTATAGAGCGCTCTTAACACCAGCGACACTCTAGATCTGCTCACCCCAAATATCTGCTTTTCTATCAAAATCTTTAAGCATAGGACTAGCACAGTGCTGTCATTGCTGAGCTGTACAATGACAAAAGCCATTTGCCACTCCAGGCACAGTATTACAGCTTTGAATTGGTAAAATGCCAACCAAGCCAACCTGAAATGAGTAAAAGCAATCACTGACAAAGTGTTTCACTCTAATTAGAGCTCTTCGGAGAGGTACAGCTTTATACAGACACAATGGAGCACGTAGTATAAGTAAAAAAAATACCCTTACAGGCATAGAGTGATGAATAAATTATGCAAAAAAGTAGCAGAGAACTCTAGGTAATTTTCAAATTTAGATGGAAAGCAACTCCTGTATAGAGCACTCTCAACACCATCAACACTCTAGATCTGCTCACCTCAAATGTCTGCTTTTCTATTGAAGTCTTTAAGCATAGGATTAGCACAGTATCATCCACGCCAAAATAGAAAAGGACTCAGGGGCATATCAACAACGATTAGAGATATACATCGCTAAGTGCGTTTAGCGATGTTTATCCTATCGCTGGTTGTCATTACCGTGATAGCGTTGTATCAACAACGCATTTCGCAACGGTGATAAGAAATCCAACTTTAAGCATAGGTAAGTCAGGATTTTAGCAGGCATTAGATTTTGGGGAAAATCTTGGGGAAAATCGCAGTTTTCGCCGAAATCTAACGTATGCTAAAATCCTCTGTGCTGCCTTGTAAATATCGCGATGTGCACATAAGCGATATTTTACAAGGTAGTCCATCAGAGGTATGCCCAGTGATATTCACTTTGCATCTCATTAGAGATGCAAAGGGAGACATCGGGGAAAAGGGAGCTAACATGCGATTATGCATGTTAGCACCCTTAGTTCAACATCCTGTAATGTCCCCTTGTTAGAGTCGATGGCTCCACCCCAAGTACCCCAGACTCGGTAATCCTGTCCCTGGGCCTTATTTTACAAATATGGACCTGTTTTAGGCTGGAAAAAGATTGTTGTTTATAAAACAGAACATGCATCCAATCGTGTCCACATCTGGCTCGCTGTAAAGAAATGAAAAAAGCTCCTCCTGGAGTCTTTGTGGCAGATTTACAAGGAACGGACACATCTGCATAGATGCGTCAGTTTCCTTGCACAAGCGTCAAATGTCTTTGCGCCACCATGGAAGCGCTGTATTTACAATAAAGTGCTCCATGGCGCAAGGATTATCAGATGCGTCACAAATTCTGACGCATCTGTTGGTCCAAAAGTCACGCATTGCTGGAGTTGTGTCGCAAGCACAACGCAACTTCAGAAATGTATTTTGAGGCCTATACTTACTGTACTGCGTCACTCCTTACGCTTGCTTTAAGCAGGCATAAGGTTTTGACGGAGTGGCTTCCTAAAAGTGGAGCAGTGAAATCTTGTAGATTTCACTGCGTCACTTTTAAGAGGCCTTCCGGCATGGGAGCGCACACACTGCATACTTATACCTGACGCAGGTATAATGTGGTGCAGGGCTTTACGTGACACATCTCCTTAGATGCATCACATTGTGAATAGGCCGCATTGTTTGCGCCGCCGTTGCATCAAAAAAAGTGAAGCAATGGTGTCGCAAGGAGGCGCAAGGTGCTCTTATATCTGCCACCAGTTATTACATTTCAAGACATGAAACATGTTGAATGTTCTTAACATGATATTTCACTTTGGCTTTATAATTCTTACCTCTATCGATTAGAGCTGGCCAAAGTCGAGCGCAGAGGCCAAACTTGTCTATTGATTGCCTTTATCTGCTTGCCTTTATCTGCTAAGATTACCATTCTTGCTCAACAACATTTGTGATAGAGGTTTTCTACACAATGAAAGATTTTGCAAGTGTATTTTCATATTCTTTTACGGGAATTTAATTCCCAAAATTGTGTGTGTGTGTGTAGTCTTCTTCTCCCTCCTTCCATTTGAAAGTTTTCTTCTGCTATGAGTTTGTTTTAAAATTTACAAAGTTATTAAAGTTCACCAAAGTGAAACTTTTTTTATTTAAACAGCTTCAATAATTTGTGGAAGACAGACCCTCTGAACTTTCACAGATTCCAACATTCCCCTTTTAGCATGGGGGGCGCTTCACCCCCCACCCCCGGCCCCCACTCCGAAAGTGTTATCTTAGTGTCTTTTGGAGCATGTGTGACTCAAGCTAGCTTCCTATACACAGGATTCAAGGGACCATCGTGGTCAATGCTGATAGATCCCACCCCATCGCCACCCCATCGCCATCATTTTTCCCTGCAAAGCTGTGTGAAAATTAGCTGGCACGTACCACCGCCAGACTTGCTACTTGGACATCATTCAAGGGTATCCAGGGGTCATACCTGTGACCCTTGCCATCACCTTTGTGATCCCCGTCCTCAGTGGTGGTAAGGACGGCCCGCACTTATGAGCACTGCGGCTGCTCCATACTTGTTTTCTCACCATTTTCTTTTACGCTAGTAGGACTTGATTCACAGAATGAACTTAAGACTCAATCCTAAACTTACTACTATTTTGATATTCACAGAATGTACTTACTACTTTTGGTATTCACAGAAATTAGGATTTTGTCTTAAATTTGTCTTAAGACAAACTTAAGACAGACTTAAGATAGACTTAGGACAGACTTAAGACAAATTTAAGACAAAATCCTAACTTCTGTGAATGCCAAAAGTAGTAAGTGCATTCTGTGAATACCAAAATAGTAGTAAGTTTAGGATTGAGTCTTAAGTTCATTCTGTGAATCGGGTCCATAGTGAACAATGATGCATTATTTACTATTAGCCTAATAAAAAGTGGATCTACAGGAGCTGGACCAGGACATTCACTGGCAGCTGAGGTAAATATAATAAAATGGGCCATATTATCAAAAATGAGCGATAAATATTGCTAAACGCGTCTAGAGCATTTTTCATTATTGCCGTATATCGCCGGATCACATCGCAATGTTAGCATTGTATTTGCAACGATTTGCTAACAGGCGACGTGAAATACACCAATATACAGTGATTGTCATCAACATCGCATGAAAACCATCGACGTTAGAACAGCGCTGAGGAAAATGTTGTTAATAGGGGGAAGTGGATGTAACCTTACAATCCACCCCCCATTATGTACATTCCTAAGTCGAGATTTTAGCAGACATTAGTATTAGGCGATATCCGCGATTAGCGCAGATTTGTACATCGCTAAGCTTTTTCAAGGCCGGCTTGTAAATACAACGATGTGCGATCAGCGATCATTTTCCTGTTGTTTCCTGAAAGTACGCCTACTTTGCATCTCATTACCGATGCAAAGCGAGGCATTAGCAAAACGGCTGCTAACATGCGCTAATGCATGTTAGCGCCGCGTTGTTAATAGGGCGATGTAATTTTCGCTGCTTTTTTGGCTTTGAAAACCAAAAAAAAAAGGCCAAATGGCCCTTGATAATATGCCCCAATATTTTTTTAATATGTATTGTTTGCTTGCATACTTGTGGGTGAGTGTGTCTTTAAGCGAGAGAGAGTGGTTGTGTGAGTATGTAAGTAAAAGTGAGGGTAAGTGAGTGAGTGTGAGAGGCAGTGAGTGCGAATGACTGACAGTGAGTTTCAGTAAGTGAGTATGAGTTAGAGAGTACAATCGAGTGAGAGAAAGAGGAACTGCAAATGAGTGAGTGAAAATTAATAAGAATGAGTGTCAGTGAGTAGTATAGAGTGTCAGGGAGAATGAATGACAGCGAGTGACGTTGGATGAGGGTAACTGTAAGAATAAATAAGTCAGAGTGTTTGCTAAATAAGAAAGAATGGATTAGTGAGTGTAAGAGAGAGCAAGTGATTGTGAATGTGAGAGATGGAAATCTATGAGTGAGAGAGAGTGAGAGTGAATGTGAGTGAGCAAACGTGTGAATGAATGAGCAAAAAACAATGAGTCATTGAGTGAGAATAAGTTAGATTGAGTGAATGAGAGAAGTGAGTGCTAGTGAGTCAGTGAGTGAGACATTACGAGTAAGACTGAGTGACAGTGAGATCAAATAAGTGAGATTGAGTGAGACCAAGACTGCGGCCCATATTTATCACAGTTTTGCATCACCTTGTGGCACATAAGTGGGTGCAAGGGTGACGCAAAACCTAAATGACATTTACCAAGCCGAGACGTCCTATGAGGCTTGTTTCTGGTCCTGGCAGTTTGGGCTGGACTGTTCCCATGGGGGGGCAGGGTCATAGCTGATTTGAATATGGGTCAGATCTCTGTACTGGGGGTGAGTGTTTGACATTGTTCAGCATTCTGTCCATCATTTATTCTTTTTGCATTTGTCTCCCTAAGTGGGACAGGTATGCCCAGATGTGATTTCTGTGCTTCCAATGCCACTTGAGGCAAGTTATCCTGGCTGATTACGGCTAATATCCCGAAACTGCTCCTAGGATACTTGTTTCTGTTCTGGGGAGGACCCGGCCTGGCATTTGGGGATGGACTGTTCCCATGGGGAGCAGAGTCAGGACTGATTTGTATATGGCTAGGTCCAAACTGGAATGGCGTCGTGAGCAAAATAACAATGAATTTAGGCCCAGATCTGTCTACTGGGGGTGAGTGTTTGACATTGTTCAGCATTCTGTCCATCAATTTTTTATTGGCATTTCTCAGACTAAGTGGGACAGATACGCCCAGATGTGGGTCCTATGCTCACAATGCCACCAGAGTCAAGCTATCCTTATAGATGAGGGATGAAACCCCAAAAGTGGTCCTGAGATGTTTGTGTCTGGTCCAGGGAGGACCCAGCTTGGCAGTTCAGGCTGGACTGTTACCATGAGGATCAGGGTCAAGAGTAAGACTGATTTGCATATTGCTGGTTCCAAACTGGAATGGCATGGTGAGCAAAACAACAATGGATTTAGGTCCAGATCTCTATACTGGGGGCAAGTGATTGAAATTGTTCGCATTCCATCCATCATTTGTTCTTTTTGCATTTGTTGCACTAAATGGGAAGGGTATACCCTAACGTGGGTCCCATGCTTGCTGTGCCACTGTTTTCAAGCTAGCCTGACTGATGAGAAGTGATAAGTAACCCTGGGCAAAGATTTGGGGCCATATGTATCAAGGCTTTTGTGATTCGCAAAGGCCGAAATTCGCAGAATTTCGGCCTTAGCGAATCGCAAAAGGTATTTTTAGCATTTTTGCAATGTATCAAAAAATAGCATCATAAGGAATCGCAAAAATGTGCGATTCCTTATTTTGCTATAGCATTTAAGGAATCGCAATTTTGCGATTCCTTAAATGCTATGTAAGAAGCATTTTCAACATGCAAATTCAGGTTTAGGAATCGCAAATTACCACCAACCTGTAGTTGGTGGTAATTTGCGATTTCTTGTAAATATGCACAATTGTGCATTTGTGAGGGTGGCATATGACGCACATACATGCCCTTAGGGCTTGAATGTGCGCCATATGCGCACACATGTCATTTTCAGGGGTGCAGCAGGGTGTTCTTGAGACACCCCCTGCACCCTTGAAAATTCGCACAATTTGCGATTAGCAAATTGCGATTAGCAAATTTCCCCTTCATTCCTATGGGCCTCCTGGCCCATAGAAATGAATGGGAAGTATTCCTTATTTGCGAATTCGCAAATATGGAATAGTAAGGAATCGCTAAAATTCCTAGATTACCTACATACATACCGTTTTGCGAATTCCAAATAGCGATTCCTTAAAATTCGCTATTTGGAATTCGCAAAACGGAACTATGATACATATGGCCCTTGGTAACTATGCATTTCATTGAAAACACAGAATGAATAAGAATTCCCACTCCACTACACAATGGAGTTACCTACTGTACCCACAACACTTTGGTAAATCAACGTTACCATTACATGCTTAAAAGCATATCAACAATTCACAAAAGTTAACTTTGATCAGGCAATGAGAGAGGTGATGATTTTGGGGTCACCCCTTACCTAGGGGGAGGGCAAGCAGATGCCTTGAACACAAAGAGCATATCATGCTGAACAAATCGGTGGTGGTCCCATCCTCCTAGGACCACCCCAAGCAAAGTTATGGGCAAAAATCCATTTTGTTTGGTGGGGGAGTTTTATATAGCACTTACAAGACCCAAAGGGTATCAGAGCGCAATGCCAACCAAAGGCCCAGCAAAGCATTTTGGGGCGAGATTCTAGAGTTTAGTGAATATTATAGTATTAGCTCTCAGCCGAGCCGAGAGCCTGCCCCTGCAGGAGTGTTTTGATATTGGATACTATAATATTCACTGCACTCTAGAATATTGTCCCATAATGCTTTGAAGGGCCTTTGGTTTGGTTTATAGTTTTTGCCCATAACTGTGCTTGGGGTGGTCCTAGGAGGTTGGGACCACCACCGAATCGTTCAGCAAGATGTGCTCTTTGTGTTCAAGGCATCTGCTTGGTACTCCCCCTAGGTTAGGAAGGACCCCATAATCATCACATCTCTCACTGCTTGCTATTTTTCATTTTCACTTTTGTTAGATGACTATATGCATTTAGCATGTAAAGATAGAATAATTTATTGTTTAACTAAAGGCACTGCTTGTTATGTATATTTTTTTTGCAAGATGACTATATGTATTTTAGCATGCAAAGATAATTATGGATTTTTTTTTACTAAAGGGGTGTAAGATTTAAAACTTTTCTTATTACACAACAGAGTTCATACAAAAACTCTGGAATAGGCTACTGCACTCACATTCTATTGATAAAACAATTTTACCTGTACATGCTACAAAGCAAGTAACCAATTCACAAAAGTTAGCTTTGAAGAATTTCAGTCAATGAGAGAGGTGATGAGTTTGGGGTCCCCCTAACCGAGAGGAAGGACCAAGCAGGTG